>NC_051216.1:47014298-47069298 GCF_015220715.1 Pygocentrus nattereri
CAAACATCCCCAACTTTTTGTGAGCGGTGTTTGAGGTAAAAGTGAAGGTTCCTACTTGATCATGCGTTTCAGCTTCCCGGAGCTCCACCAGCTCATCTGTGAATGTGAAAATATTCATTTTGAATGCTTTAAAAATAATGAATGTTGTTTATTTAATCGTGTAAAGAAGCAGAAAAGCTCAGCTCTACAGGCTGCTGCCTCATTCCGTTCAGGAAACCTTCGGTCCAGCCGCTCGTTCTTTCTGTAGCTCTGCTTCTGGACTGTTGGACCTGTTTTCTTATTGTACCTCAAAGATTGTTGTTAATTTAACAAAGAAGTGTTGCTTTGGTGCTGCTTTAGTCTGAGGACCAATAAATGTGCAGAGCAGTCTGAGTGTTTGTTTGTGATCTTTCTTTAGTTTGAAAGTTAATATTTACCTTTTATACTTTTAGTCTCTAACCAGCTCCAATGAGCCTGTTTTACTTGATTTTATTGACGTTTTAAAGTGATTTTTGTATGATTTTATGATTTTAGATATTTTTCAGTTTTACTAGTGTTCTTATTGGTTTTAATGTTGCCATGCTTTTTTATTTTATATATATATATATATATAATGTATAATGTATAATATTGCTGCTGTGGGAAGAAAACCTTGTATCTCCAAAATAGTCACTTTACAGGAGAAGGAAAAAACTTCACTTTCAATGGAAGTCAATGGAACCAGAATTTTTCCCATGTCATTTTGGGTCATTTCTATTAGGCCATTCATCATAAAATTTACAAATAATGTAAAGAGTCACAGACACTTTCAAATTATGTCAAAAACTGAAACACACACACACACACACACACACACACACACACACACACACTGTTGCAAGAAAACGTATGTGAACCCTTTGGGATTACTTGGATTTCTGTATAAATTGGTCATTAAATGTGTTTTGATCTTCATCTCACAGCAATAGACAAACACAGTCTGCTTAACTAACTGAACACAACATGTGAGCAGTCACAGGGGGGAAAAGTGTGTGAACCTTTGGATGTAATAACTGGTTGACCCTCCTTTGGCAGCAATGACCTCAGCCAAACGTCTCCTATAGCTGCAGATCAGACCTGCACAGCGGTCAGGAGGAATTCTGGACCATTCCTCTTTAGAAAACCGTTTCAGTTCAGGAATATTCTCGGGATGTCTGGCGTGAATCGCTTTCTTGAGGTCATTCCACAGCGTCTCAATGGGGTTGAGGTCAGGACTCTGACTGGCGTATTTTCAGTTTCAGGTCATTGTCCTGTTGCATCACCTGTCCTCTGTTGAGCTTCACTTGGTGTCTTAAGTTGTCCTGCAAAATGTCTTGATGAACTCGGGAATTCATTTTTCCGGTGATGACAGCAATCCGTCCAGGCCCTGAGGCAGCAAGGCAGCCCCAAACCGTGATGCCCCCTCCACCAGGTTTCAGCTGGGATGAGGTTTTGATGTTGGTGGGCTGGGCCCTTTATTTTCTCTCCACACATAGCGTTGTGTGTTCCTTCCAAACAACTCGGTTTAGTTTCATCTGTCCACAGAATAGTTTGCCAGTAGTGCTGTGGAACATCCAGGTGCTCTTTTGCAAACTTCAAACGTGCCGCAATGTTTTTTTTTGGACAGCAGAGGCTTCCTCCGTGGTGTCCTCCCATGAACTGCATGCCTGTTTAAAGTTTTATTTATTGGAGATTGGTCAACAAAAATGTTCACGTGTGCCAGAGACTTCTTTAGCGGACACTCTTCACCTCACTCAGCACCTTTACAGGACGACCACGTCTCCTGAGAGCAGAGACGGTCCGTCTTACCGTGGACACGTGAACGTCACGGCTTTTAGAGACACGTCTGTAACCCTTTCCAGCTTCATGCAAGTCAACACTTCTTGAACGGAGGTCTTCTGAGAGCTCCTTTGTGCGAGGCTTGGTTCACATCAGGTGATGCTTCTTGAGAAAAGCAAACTCAACACTGGTGTGTGTTTTTTACAGGGCAGGGCAGCTTCAGCCAACACATCCAATCTCATCACGTTGACTGGACTCCAGGTTGGCTGACTCCTGGCTCCAATCAGCTCTTGGAGAAGTCTTTAGCCGAGGGGTTCACCTACTTTTCCTCCCTGCACTGTGACTTCACATGTTGTGTTCAGTAAAAACATGAAAACATCTCATTTTTGTGCGGTTTTAGTTTAAGCAGACTGTGTTTGTCTGTTGTTGTGACTGGGATGAAGATCAGAGCACATTTAATGACCAATGATCAAATGATGATTAATGATCAATGATAATGTGAGGAGCTTTAAGGGGGGGATGTCTGGTTCTTATCACCACCATTGTGAACAGGGGAGTGGGAGCTACTGAAGAATCTGAAATGGAAGACTGGCTTCGATGTTTATTTATTCCATATGTGGATTATTCCGTTTGTCCAAGCTTAGGTTCCATACGTCACTCAACTGATTCAAACAGCCGTTACCATTCAACTGAGACGAGGCCTGCATTGGTTAATGCCTCATACGGCCACTAGGAGGCATGCTTTCCTTTCAAAAGCAAGACTGTTCAATGGTCCCATTTTGCTTAAGAGCAATGATGGAGAATGCAGAAAAAAAACGAACGTCATCATCAAGGGGACATTTTTCAAATTTGGTGGTGATGGGAACCAGACGTCCCTCTAAAAGCTCCTCACTGAAAGTTCCTACATGAACTGGTTCTGAATTCACTGCCTGATGACTGAGACGCTGTTTTATGAGAGTTTAGAGATGATTTTGGCCGTAAATTCCATTCATGGTGGAGGGAGACATGTGGGGTGTTGTAGATTCGGCCAAAATAGTCCCCAAAAAGAGGTATTTTTTCAGATTTGCTACTATTTTACCTTCGTTAACGTGACGTAAACATTCACAGGACGTGTAGGTTCGGTGGTGGTTTTGGATAATAAATAAAATGGATAACGTTTCTACAGTGAGCTATTACGGCTCAAACCACTCTGAATGATCATGTTACGTCTCATCTCTGAATTATGCATAAATTTGGAAAAATCCATGGAATGCTACGCAACGATAAGTAATAAAACAAGTGGATGAAAGTTAAAAGTCATCTGCCAACAGTTTCCAAACAGCTTCCTTCTCTGTAAAAGCTAAAAATAATTAGTGGTTCCCCTCACAGACCACCGCTGTCAAGAAATCAGAGTCAGTAACTTCCTGTACGGTTCATCATTTGTCCCTCTCCATCTCAGCCGCTGAATTATGGAGATCTTTCTCAGTCATATTCTCTCTTAAAGATCTAAAAGTTCCAGGCGTTTGACCAGCAGGGGGCGCCAAAGCTGGTCGTTAAATTGAAAATGTTTGGCCAGACACGGTTTACAGGGCCAGACGCGTCCGACTTTGTTCCTGAAGAGGTCACGTCCAGCCATAATCTGACCGAAACCCGGTTCTAGTGTACAGATGCTCCTTGTGAACTTTGTTAGCTGGATCAGGTGTTTCAGATTAGAGCTGGAACTAAACGCTGCTGGAGTTCGGTTGGAAAGAGTTGCGCTGCACTCGTGTAATCGATCCCACATATGTGTGTCAGTGTCAGGCCTTCAGTTCTGAGACTTTCGATGATGCAGAGCAGCTCCTCTCTCTGCTTTTAGCTCTTACTGCAGTGTTTTTGCAGTTAAAACTACCATTGCCTTCCATTAAAGAAGAAGTCCAGAGAAAAATCTAATGGAACCCCCTACATTAAACAACCTAGTGAAAAACCCAAATGCAGTCAATCTGTCCATGGCTAAAACACCACCCATGTGGAGTTGTCATGTAATCTCTAGCAGACTTCCTTATGTGGTTCTATGACACACTGTCCTGTTTACACCTGGTCATTGAACATATCATCTCGCATATTTTGCAATATGCAAATCAGCTCATACCCAACAACCAATTAGCTGGCTCAAAAGACAGCTCCTGCCTCACAAATCAATTTTTATACCAGCTTTACGCCAAATTTTACAGTATTTACTTAAGCAGTAGAACCCAGAGGGAGTGTGTTATCATGTAATAACATCCCGGCTGTGATCTGGTGTCCGTAGATCATCTCAGCCGTGATGTTATTGGTGATAACTCCCTCCTCGAGTGCTCTACTGCTTTAATACAGCAGTTAAATAAATACAGTAAGAAATGAATAAACTGGCCGTGAACGCGGCTTTAATATGTTTTAATGTTCAGCTCCTTCCTCCTAATTAGAGCTCCTTAACGAGCAGCTTGTTGCTACGTCAGAGTAACGAGCTCCGCCCACTCGCTCCTCAGCCGGCAGTTCGTTCTCCAGCTCCTTACACTAAATTCCCAAACTGTCGTCACCACTGAGCAGCTTTTCAGTCGGCAGCTGTGACAGAAGAACAGCTGAACAACCTGGAATCAGCCAGAAATGAACCCAACACCATTCGCCAGACGTGTCTGATCTTCAGAGTCAGACCAAATCAGACTGAGCCGTAAAACTGACCCAATATCAGGTTCAGCTCAGTTTGGTCAGTTTCTCCAGATCAGTATTAATGTTGTTTTGTTCCAGCCGGTCTGTAAAGCTTCTTACAGCCCGTTTAGTTTGGCGAATGGTGTTGGGTTCATTTCTGGCTGATTCCAGGTTGTTCAGCTGTTCTTCTGTCACAGCTGCCGACTGAAAAATGATATAGAGCTGTGTTCTCTGAATTAGTGGGATCTGGCTTGTGACTGGCTAAATTTATTCCACCGTCACACAGTGTTGCTTCTAGGCAACAAGCATATTTCTGCAACAACAACAAAAAAAAAAATACACTGAGTGTTTAAAAAGAGGTTTAAAAGTGCCGACTAAGAGGTAGTATGACCAAGTACATGCTTTTTACTGACTTACTCAAACTCCTCTATTTATTATTAGCACGATCAGTGTCTTTAAATGAAACGTAAATGTAACGTTACTGTAAAGTGAGGAAAATGAGTGTGTTGCCCTGAGGCAACATCGTGCATAAGAGGGTTCAGCATGCAGAAATTTCTTGTTAGCCTCACAGCTCTATTGCAAACCTCAGCCACGGAGTAAGGTTGATGGCGTTTGACTGCATTTGCAGGAGACACCTGTAACTTTTTTTGTCCGAGTACTCCTTTAAAACACAAACCGAATGTACTGCTAGGCGTGAAAGTCGTCTGAAAACGTTTCAAGCTGCGAGCTCCATCTGAAGCACGTTGTAGCGTGTTTGCTTGTCATGGTTCAGTCTGAATGCAGCCACGTGCTTTAGGCCATGAATCACTCTGAATCACTCCGAGATCCTGCGGAGAGATAGAGAGAGGTCAGACAGCTGCTGATGGAGATGCCGGATATCCAGCGGAGGTGCAGGTGAGCCATCGTCCTCCTTCAGACCTTCTCACCTTCTCTGGGCAGCCATCCAGGCCAGATCCCCTTGGGTCTGGATATCTGGGGCCGTGTTACAGAAACTTCCTGTCTTTTTGTCTTAAGATCTGACCAGTCACGATGGACGTTTTTCACAAATCTGTATTACAGAAGCAAATCTGATCTTATCTTACAGCATCTTTTCTCATCTCACGTTAGGAAATCTTAACTTGCTCAGCTGAAGTCGACAATCAACTGTCGTGTCCGTTTCCTAGCAACCGACCATAGGGCATACAGCTGGAGCGTAAAGACGTAATCAAGCTAGTTAGCCACACAGCTAACGTTAGCTACCATTACTGAGGTAAAAAAAGGTTACATAAAACTAAAGCGCCATAAACAGAGTTAATAATGTTTCAGCGCTTCGTGCTGTTTATCAGAGTCGCCGCTCCAACAGTTTCAGTCTCCATTTCCCAAACGCTTCCTCCTAATAAACAGACAAGCGTTCAGCTTTGTCTCCTCATTATTAGCCACCATCACTGTAATATTTAATCATCGACATGGTGTCGTTATGCTGGTTATAGTGAACTGAGCTGCCCATCACTGTATAAAACAACAGAAACAGATGGTTAAAACAGAAGTGAAGACGCTCTGGGGTTCATCTTAAAGTTAAGAAAATATTTAGGACGTTTTGGCGACTTAGGATGTTTCTGTAAAAACGTTTTATCTGGGAATAAGATTATAGACTTAAGAACTGCTGTTCTGTAATAGCTTCTGTCCTAAATTCAATATTAACTGAAGTTGCCATGGCAACAAAGCAGATAAGATATGATCTCAGACTTAAGAATTTTCTGTAATAGGGCTCCTGGATATTGTTCCACCAGTAGCCTCACGATGTTCTCGTTGAGATTTGAAGGGATTAAAGCTTATTGTGTGGTTTCTGACACTGACACACCTTTAGCTGTAAATGTCCAGAACTGTTTCTTCTGAAATCAAGGGTATTAAAAGGGGGCTTGTCCACCTTTTGCTGCTACTCTTCTGGGAAGGCTTTAAACAAGATGTTGGAACATTGCAACGAGGATTTGATTGCACATTAGAGAGGTCAGGTACTGATAGTAGATGATCAGTTCTGGATCTGGAGGTCCAGCGCACTGCTCCATAGCCTAGTGTCTAGGCCACGTTTGGTGACCTTAGGCTCATTTGCAGCTGCTCCCGAACTCCCGTTCAGTGTTTTTCTGTGATTATATGCCTGTGTGAGTAAAGGGTGATCTTAAAGTAGACAAGTTCACACGTGAAGGGCTGTCTGGATACTTTTGGACATACAGTGAACACTGCATAGCTAAAACAGTAGCCAGTCCATGATTGAACACATTCATTCCCCAAGCAAAAAGCAGTTTGACCGGCGCTCGTCTTACCTGCTCCGCACAGATGTTTAGTCTGAGGCTTCGCTGCTAGCTTGTCGATTACATGAAGCATTTGCGACGCTGGCCGTGTCAAAAAGCCTGGAGACCGCATTTCACCTCAGCTGTCCGCTGCAGGTTTTGCGATGGCTTTGGGCCATTTTTTTATTTGAGTTCTCTCCCCCCTTTTTATGTGTGGGAAGCGAAGGTTGAATATTAAACCCATTTGTCTTCATGCCGCTAACAGATGTGCAGCAAAACCTGATCGCTCTTTGCTCCGTGCGCTGCATTCACAACCACAGGGTGCTTCCTGCGTTGAAGATGTTGCGAATAGATTAATGGATTACACCCAGGCCTCGCAAATTATCACCTCTGAAGTGGAGCCATGTTACCTAGAGGGCTCTCTCATATCTCACACTGCGTCCAGTCAAAAGGATTGCGGGTCTTTTTCCAATGTCATGCCTGGAATGGCCAAAGTCATATAGGCTATGTTCACATTGCCAGGCCGCGTGGACACACGTCTGATCTTCTCAAATCCGGCCCGAGACGCTTTCATATGTGGTCCTATATTGGATGCGTATCCGATTTGTGGCCGCGTGACCTTAATGTGACCCTCAGATCGGAATTCATGTGCTTTTATCCTCTGCGCTGTGCCATCATTCAGAGTTACTCTGGCAGCAGCGCCGCACAGACGTTAAAGCCTGTAGATGGTGGAAAAGCAGCTCGTCTCACCTTTTTCTCCTCCGTCTGGCTCTAATAATGAGGCTGAGAGCTGATCAGAGTTAATGATCTTCTCAGCGAAGCTCGTTCTGCTCGTTAGTTTGTGCTGATGATGCAGCGATTCAGTCATGTGACGTTACTGAGCAGGAGGAGCTCATGAGGGTCAGTTCAGGCCGGTTCATCACATTAATGACAGATTTGAGTCTCTTACCTAAACGAATCTGAACCATCGAGTCAGAGAGATCGGATTAGAGCAGCGAGGCTCGTAAAGTGAACGCAGCTATAGTTTTTGTCCTTACAGCAAATCCCTCCTTATAGCCAGTCTATAAAGCTGTGAATTATTTTAGAATTTCTTATGAAGGTGGATGAGTGTTTAAAAAGAACAGTTTAAAGCACATGCGTCAGCCTCCAGTCCTCGCAGGCCAAAGCACTGCAGGCTTCAGCTCTTCATGAACTCAGTTCAGAGCGTTAGATGAGGGCAAACGTTAAACTCTGCAGCGCTTTGGCCTGGAAGGTCGCCAGTTTGACATGCTGGGTTTAAAGTGTAAATATACTCAATATAAAGCCGATTATGTTGTGTCAACTATAAAAATGAGAATTGAATTACATTAGCGTGGCTGAAAACAGTGCTGGCATCCGTCTTGAAGCCTGAATTTCATACTTTAGGCCGTGTTTGAACATAACGATGTGTCATACAGTGTCAGAAACCACTTAACATCCATCCATCCATCCATCCATCCATCCATCCATCCATCCATCCATCCATCCATCCATTTTCTAAGCCGCTTCTCTGTCAGGGTTGCAGGGGGTGCTGGAGCCTATCCCAGCAGTCATCGGGCGGAAGGTAGGATACACCCTGGACAGGTAAACCACTTAACATTTAAGAGCAATTAAAAAAAAAAGATTTTTATTCATTTTTCTTGCATGAAATTAACCTAATTATTACATTCAAAAATGTTTAAAAATAAGAATGTGCGCTGGGGTCCTTTTGGGGTATGTTGCCCTGAGGCAACATTGTGTGAAGATGGGAAGAAATGATTTAAAACCATCATCCCAGAAGTGGCGAGACCTGGATTGTGACTTCTAGGCAACAAACATGCTTCCGCAAATTCTCGTGACAAAAAAATCGATACAGAACGTTGAAAAGGAGGTTTAAAAGTGTCCTCTAAGGGACAGTATGACCAAATACATCCTTTTATTGACTTACTCAAACTCCTCTCTTCATTATTAACCCTGTCATTCTCATTAAATATGTATAATGTTAGAGCAAAGTGAGGAAAATGGGTTTGTTGCCTAGAGGCAACGTCATGCAAAAGAGGGTTCAGACTGTTTGAGGCAGGTATGTAGTGATTTAGGCGTGAAGTTAACACCATATTAATTGACATTAAGCTTCCATTACTTGTTAGCACCAGTAGCTCCACTGTAGGAGTTTCAGATGCGTGGAAAAAAAAGTGTAAGTTCAGTTTACCAAACTATTTGGGAAGTTTTTCTGTGAAAGGTCATTTTATCTGAGGAGGACACATGGAATGCTTAACATGCACAAACAAGCTTTAGACGGAAAACCCTGAAATACAGTTTTGGGATTTTTGCTGTTCGGACGGCCTGCCAGGCGGCTTACATCCGACTTTAAAGCCAAGCTATACATCACCGGCATAATTGCTTCTTGGGAAAGAGTCCAGGAGGGGGTGACCGACTAGCATTTCTCCAGAAAGGATGAAGCATTGTCTCGCTCATCACGTCCCCAGATTCCTTTTGTTTCTTTTCAGACGGAGCCTTTGCTCAGCTGGAAAAGACACGCTTTAGAGGGTGCAGCGTCATTCCTTTGCCATACAAAAGATACAGCTGGACATCCTTTTGAAATTTGGACGTTGTAGCCCATCTGGGCCTCATTCACCAATATCTGGGTCATTCTAGAGACACGTCCAGTTTTGTGTCTCCAGCGTTTGCGGATATATCACACTTGAAAAAACGTTAGGGTTACAATTTATTTATATTTTAAAATAAAACAATGTTATTTTAACAGTTTCACCTTCTCAAACCTCAACTTATCAATATTGGTTTTTAAATCAATCATATAGATTCCAAGCACCTCAGAAGAGCTCGTCCCCACAGTCGTGTGTGACGGCTGAGGCCAAATTTTGAAGAAAAAATAGCTTTTCAGCAATTCTAACTGCAATAATCTCCACATGACTATGGAATATATGACTTAAATGACAAAGAAAAGAAATAAATATTATAAACTCTATAATGAAAGTTCCCCAGGAGTCGAGTCACTGGTGTAACTGCAAAACAAAAAACTCTTATTTTGAAATAAAAGTCACGCCGATGACGTCACTCGACCTCCTTTGACCTGTTTTCTGAGGATCTATGGAGAAAAGCTCATGGTGAGTCCACTGTGTCTCTCAGTTCTCAGAGATCTTCTCATTCAGTTCATGATCTCATATGAAGCTTCTAGCTGACGTCACCGGTGTGACCGACTTTATTCTGAGGTCACTGTGAAAAAATAGAAACACAAGTGGATTAAATTCCATATTTTAGTGGACGTTCCCTGATGGACAGTGTGTGGTTTGATGTTCTGCAGCAGCCGTTCTGTAAAATGCACTGATCGTTTAAAAACGTCGTTGCTGTCACTGGTGTTACTTTTCTTATGTGTAACCCCGACGAGGTTTGGTCACACCAGTGTCACCTATGGACAGATGATGACCCATCTTCTTTAGTTTTCTCTGAAATATGTTCTTGAGAAAGGTCCTAAGAAAAAGTCTACTAGGAAAATGCTGGTGAATGTCCAAATCTTCGCGAACCCAGCATGTAAGTGGGTTTTTAGAAGAAGGTTCTCCTTAAGAACGGTTGGTGAATGAGGCCCAGTGATCTTTCATTGAAGTGTCTGAAGAGCCAGCTAACCGAACCTCATTACTCAGCTCCTCTTACTTCTTCTCACTTACTTCCTTTACAGCCGAAACGTTCCCTTCTACGGTTCTCAGGGACAGGACAAGGACAGCACGTGAGTGGAGGTAATTATTTGTATAAGCTTTAATAGTTTACTCTGTTTATTAGAATTCGTACACGTGTCCGAGGAGCTGGAACGCCAACTGAACTTCTCCATTTCTTGCGTAAACGGACTCCCGCTGGCTTTAGGGGGGTGCGGAGTGCTGAGGAGGGGTCCTGATTTACGGTGCTGATTCCTGCATTTGTCCTTCGCCCCTGGTGCTGAGCTTTGGCCCGCTGTCTTTGTGAGGAGCATGAAAAATAGCAGGGAAGGTCCAGAGGTGGGTTTGTAGCCACATCGAAATGAGCAGAAACACAAATAAAATGGGCTTCATGATCTCTTCACTTGATTTGTAACTCGCATACGGTTAGCATTAGCTCTTAAGACCGCTCCTCTTTCTTGTCTCACGCTATGAAAACCGCCGAAGCCACTTTTGGACCTGGTCTTCAGTTCTAATGTCGTCTTACCAACTATGACCAGAGTGAAATATGAATTGAGCTGTAAACTTTTATTGACTTTTATAGTTTTTACTGGCCTTGTATTGTACAGCACTTTAATACGTGTGTCTGAGACGCCAGCACGCTGACTGAACTTCCCCGTTTCTTGCACAAATGGACTCCCAATGGTTTTACGGGGGTCCGGACTACTGAGGAGGGGATCATCATGATTTAGTGTTGGTTCCTGCATTTGTTCTTCACCCCTGGTGCTGAGCTTTGGCCTGCTGTCTTTGTAAGGAACTTGAATAATAGCACCAAAGGTCAAAAGATCGATTCATTCCACATCGAATTGAACAGAAGCACAAATAAAGCTTGTACCCAGATAGCGTTGGATCATTAGACCACGCCTCTTTCGTGTCTCACGCTATGAAAGCCACTGAAGCCACTTTTGGAGCTGTTCTGTTCTAAAGTCGTCTCACCGATTTGACAAGCTTAAGACCTGAATTGTGCTTTCTGTACATTTTTATAGTCTTCTATAGTTTATATTAGTATTGTGCAGTAGCTGTAAGTGTCTGAGAAACCAGCACGCTGACTGAACTTCTCCATTTCTTGCACAAATGGACTCCCAATGGTTTTACGGGGGTCCGGACTACTGAGGAGGGGATCATCATGATTTAGTGTTGGTTCCTGTATTTGTTCTTCAGCCCTGGTGCTGAGCTTTGGCCTGCTGTCTTTGTAAGGAACTTGAAAAATAGCACCAAAGGTCTAAAGTTGGGTTAGTGTAGTGGGCAACATCTGTGCCTTCTACGGTATAGACTGGGGTTCAATGCCCCGCCTGGGTAACCGCCCTACACTATACTAATAAAAGTCCTTCGCCAAGACTCCTAACACCACCTTGGCCTTCCTGTGTAAAATGATCAAATTGTAAGTCGCTCTGAATACGCATCACTTCATTAACAGCTACTAGCGCCGCTCTGTAGGCGACCCTGCCCGTCTGCAGGGACAGCAGAGGAGGGGAAAGTTCAGCTCCTCACTGCTGGGCTTTAGTTACATTTAGGGATCATACGCCTTCAAAGAGGGGGGCAGTTATTTATTATCACCCCCCCTAACTCTTCAGTGATATGAAGCTGAAGTCAGATATTCTCCAGATTCTTGTTAGAATTTTCCCGTTCCACCTTAAATAGTGCAGTAAATACATTCTGGCGCTTCAGGCGTCAGAACTGCTGGATTATTTAAGGTGGAATGGGAAAGTTAGCTAGATAGCTACCGAGGCATCAGTATGCTATTAGTGATTTTTTATGCTTGTTATGAAGAAAAACGACCAAAATCCACTGAAATGACATTAAACTAAGATAAAACTGTGGTTATTGTGATTTATTAACAGAGAAAATTCCCACATTTGTGGGTTTCTCTGGTCTCTTGTTCTCCGTCTCGCCGGTTTCTCTGTTTTTCTCGTATCTCTCTGTTTGGAGTCTCTGAAAAACCTCCGTTTGGAGGGTCATGTAGCCCCAACACTTCACCCCACCACTCTATCTCAACAAGAATCGGGACGCCCTACACCTAGACGTGAACAAAAAACAGAGGGCTGAGGGCTCAGTGGTAGGGCCAACTGGTGAAATGGGACAGGGCCTTAGTGTTGATTCCTGCATCGTCCAGCTTTGGCCTGCAGTCTTTGTAAGGAAACAGCACCAGAGCTGGTTTATGAGGAGGCTGGCCACTTCCTACCCTCAAGCCTGCGAGTGAGTCCTCAATGAATGGGAGTGAATGAAGTTTAACGGCTAAAAACGAGCAGTTAACATAGTTTCTAGTCACTCGCCCAGAACTTTCCTTTAGTTTCAGACAGTAGGAGGACGAGTTTCATTAAAAAACAGAGAAATCTCTCCTGTTTGTTTCCTTTATTCTACAGTAAACGGGTTTCGGGCAGCAGGAGGCGGAGCTTTACTGCTAGAGCGTGATGATTGACGGGCGAGCGGAGCAGCTCATTGGCTGTTCGCGCTCACTGATGTCATGAACGTACATGAGGCGCCGGTTTAAACTCCTATAACTCGAGTTTAAAAGCTCTTAAATATAAAAGCGGAGTTAAAATGTTTTACACTGTTCAGGAAATGATTGAATTCCTTTACATTAAAAATGTTTCAGCGTTTATAAACTATGATTTTGCTCAAAAGCTCCATCAACCCATTCATTTTGGACTCACTCGGGAGCGCCCCCTAGTGTTTGACAAACCCGGAAGACGTTGCAGAGAGCGGGAATTCTAGTTAGTGCTAGCTCATTAGCAAGTTCCTCTTTTTATCTCAAGCATGGAGAACCTGTTTGTTGTAGCTGAAACCGTCTTTTGCGTTTTGTCTCAGACAGGACAAGCGTGAGACACGAGCTGAGCTAATTATTTCCATGCAAATATGTGGCTCAGTTCTCAGAGCAGTGAAGTTAAGGCCCAGTCAGCTCTGATAATGCCACATCAAAAACATCCCATAGCACAGAAATGCTTCAGCGATCTGAGAGAACTAAGAGTACAGAAATCAAACCTGCAGCATTTGCTGTGGCTGAACTAAAATGATCATAGCGAAAGAAGCTGAAGGCCGGCAGACTGAAGTGTCTGGTTTACGTATGTGGCATGGCAGCGTGTGAGCGTAACGGGATGAACTCATTGGAAAGGCTGACGAGAACCGAGCGTCATGGGTAGCGTTAGTGCTCATTAGTGAGAGCCATGCCAGTTGGCTTCTTCGGCTTCAGTGTGAATTAGTGTATAGCACAGGTTGTGTTAACAGTTGTTCCTGGACTCCTCAAAAGGCAAAAATAGAAAATTTATATGAGAAAATTCTTGTTTTAACACAAAAAAAGGAGAAAAGGTATTTAAACCGTTTGAAAGCAGAATATAACACTATTAGGAGTGATTTGTGCTCAATTCAGTTGAAAATGATTCATAATGAATGACCGTGGCCTACTTTTATGAGTTCTTTGGAGCTTTTAGTGCAGTTAAACCAGTTATAGTATAATTTTAAGCATAGTGATAGACATTTCGGAAAAAGACTGAATAAAATGGCTATATAAACAATATTTATATGCCTTGTGAAGTACACTGTATGGCCAAAAGTATGTAGACATCCCTCCTTATTGAGCTCAGGAGATGTATAAATTCAAGCACATAGCCATACAATCTTGGTCACCTTTGCCACAAGTCAGTTTGAGAAATTTCTGCCCTGCTAAATCTGCCCTGGTCAACTGTAAGTGCTACTATTGTGAAAAGGATGCGTCTAAGGCTACGTTTACACACAGCAGGTAAAAGTGGCCCAAATCTGATCTTTTCCTCACGTGTGACACAGATGTGTCATTTGTGTGTCAGTGTGAACAGATAAACACACTAAATCTGACCATTTCAATTCCGATGTGAAAAGCTTTTATGTGTGGTGCTGAAATCGGATCCGTATCCGATCTGCGGCAATGCGACTCCGTCTGAACAGCCGGATTGGAATTCATGCGACTTTTATGTCAGTTCAACTCGACATTCGTCATCATTTTCGCGACTCATCGCAGCCGCTCCGTGTTTGAAGAGGTTTCCAACCAAACGGCCGAGCACGTCCGGAGGAGACAGAGGCTGCGGCGTCAGAGAATCACTGGAACTTCATAATCGCTCCTGTAATCCTGGCGAAGCCGAAACCGGGAGCGACTAATGTTCGCTAGTCGTCATGACTGTTTACCTCTGGACAAACCACATGAAGTCTTCTTTCTTTGCACATGCAGGTCGGTTTAGGAGCTGATCTGTTCAGACTGATGTCACATACAGATCATATTTAAAAGACAAACATAAAAAAAAACAGATTTGGTGAGAAAATCAGATTCGGGCGACTTTTACCTGCTGTGTACACGTGTCTTAAGAGCAGCAACAGCTCAGCAATTCCACCTGAACTGAAGTGCGTAGCACTAGGGATAGTTCCAGAGTTCCAGAGTTCCAGAGTTCCAGAGTGCCTCTCGAAGCAACATCAACACAAGAACTGAGCATCAGGAGCTTCATGAAACGGCTTTCCATGGCTGAAAAGCTGCACACAAGCCTAAGATCACTATGTGCAATGCCAAGTGTCGGCTGGAGGGGTGTAAAGCGCCGCCACTGGACTCTGGATCAGTGGAAACAAGTTCTCTGAAGTGATGAATCAGCTTCACTATCTGATCTGGATGAATCTGGGCTTGGTGGATGCCAGAAGAACGTTACCTACCAGAACACAGAGCCAGCAGTAAAGTTTGGTGGAGGAGGGATGATGAGTTGGGCTGTTTTTCAGGGTTTGGGTCCTTTAGTTCCAGTGAAGGGTGATGTTGATGCTACAGCACAAAGACGTTTTACACAGTTATCTGCTTCCAGCTTTGTGTCAGCGGTTTGGGGAAGAACCATTCCTGTTCCAGCATGACCGAGCCCCTGTGCACAAAGCAGTTCCATAAAGACCTAATTTGATGAACTTGGTGCGGAGGAACTCCAGTGGCCTGCACAGAGCCCTGACCTGAACCCCACTGAACACCTTTAGAATTAACTGGAGCAGCAATTGCGAGCCAGGCCTTGCCAAACGTCGGTGCCAACTAGATATTAATGCCCATAGTTTTGCATTGTCCAACAAGCTCTGTGTCCACATACTTTTGGCCATATAGTATAGCTATATAAAACTTTGTGAAGTATTTTTGAAATTAACTCCCATTGCCTTTGTGCTGATTAGCGACATTCGGCATAAATCTTAAGG
Source organism: Pygocentrus nattereri (assembly GCF_015220715.1). Taxonomy (NCBI): domain Eukaryota; kingdom Metazoa; phylum Chordata; class Actinopteri; order Characiformes; family Serrasalmidae; genus Pygocentrus; species Pygocentrus nattereri. The sequence continues at coordinate 47,029,870 of NC_051216.1, forward strand.
CATAGGCATGATTAGCAGGAGAAATGCAGTTTATTAAAAATAAAATGTTTATAGAAATACACAGTTTGATGCGGGCTGGTCTACACTCCCCGTCCCACTCCGGTCCTGCTGATAATTAATAACACTAAGCTGACTCGGTTTATTTAAATTAACATTAAAAACACAATAAAATGTTATTACACTATGCTAATGATATGCACATGCACAGGAGGACCGCTCATGGGTAGGACAGCAGAGAATTCCGCTGTGAATTCAGCAGAGAATTCTTCACCAGCAGAGAATTCCGAGAGGGAGTCTCTCCTCTCCCCCAAACACAGCACAGCAGCAGCTCACAGTCATAGATTACAGCTTAGATTTTATAGGCCACAGCAGATCCGAGCTAAGATAACACGAAAAGAGAGCCACATTTCATGAGCAGTGATATTCCGGTGTGTAACAGCTTCCGAATGGTGAGCGAAGTTGTGCAAATTGTTGTTTCCAGCCAAGACAATCAGCTACTACTTCATTTTTGGCTGAAATCGATGTAGAACACATTGATTTATGTGGACTGTAACCACTATGAGAGCTCAGCAACCATCTATAAATTACAGCACGAGTGGCAATCATAGGTGTCCAAGCACGAAATGCCTTATAGAGCCTGTATCGCCCTTTTAGCAGATAGAACATAAATGATTGGGGATTTTTAGAATTGCTTTTATTTATAAAAATTCCCGAGATGGGGTCTCTAAGGATGATGTCTGCCAATTTTTGTACACACCGACCTTTTGATCTTCGTGTGGAAAGCAATAGGTTTTAACAAATAAGTTTAAATACCCAGAAAACAGTAAAATTTTGGTCATGGCTTGTATTTTCAGAGTTGATCATGTTGAAAATGACAAAAATTTCTCCTAAGAACGATGCCAGAGATTTCTGAGCTCACTAGTTTTCATGTCTGAGTGTTCCAGTCATAATTACTGGTACTGTCTCATAGTTTAGCCCGGATAAAAATAATAATAATTTGATTATTTGCAAATTTGCACAATGTTTTTTTTTACCATAAAGAAGTAATATGTTGTGTTCATATAAATAAACATTATTTGGACCTTATGAAATATAGATGCCAGCCGGTTTGGACAGGCCTAGCCACTCGGGACCCACCCACAGCGATGGGCTTGTCGAAGCCCATGTTAAAAGTCTATCTTTATGACTGGGTCATGGTGTCTGCTTGTAGCTGCGAGGAATAACTTATTTATCCATCTCCTCAGTTTCTCACACAGCGTTCTAGCACCTGATCCTCCCAGCTTAGCCCAGATCCCCGTGCTTGATCTGGCACATTCTTTCATGAGACTCAGGATCTTGGCACAGTTACAGTTGGTCACATCATGTGTTGAAGAAAGTCTGGAAGGTCCTCAGAGAAGACGAGCCCCAGATTCGCCAAACGACGCAGCTTTACGTTTGTGCGCTTTACATTTTTGCTCGCAGCTTTCCTTGATGATCTGAATAACAGATGGCTTTGTGCCCATGTGTTGGAGGTGTGCTTTGGTAAGCGCCCGCAGTGAGGTTTTCAGAAAAGCCTGTCGACATCGTGGGGATTTTAGATGTGGACCCCTTCGAACGGGAAGAGCCATCTGGTGAAGATTAGCGGGATTGTTATGAGGGAATATGGCTTGTGGCATGGACACCTCACGCTGGGAAAAGGGTCAAACTGAAGCCCACAGATGAGGGGCTCAGGAGAAAATGAGCCCTTCATCAGGGAGTTCCAGACTAGAGGAATTTAATTCTTAATCTTAACCACCAAAAATCAGAATCTGCTGCAACGTTGCAACACATTTCCTGGCATTTATGCTGCAAATAAAGCTGGAAAAACATCTTAAATCTAGTCAGTACAGCAGATAGTTCACGTCATAAACCTGTAAGAATATTCAGGCCAGATTTCTAGATTTTCTGAGCTGTTCCTACAGCATTTTTTAAGAACTCGTTCAGGTCATTGGAGAGCTGGCGGTCATTCAGGAGAAGGGGGATGTTTCTCACCTTGTAGCTGGTGATCTCTTAGAGGCCTTTCCAAGGGTTATTAGCAGCAATGTGGCTTCTTCTCAGCTTCTCTGAGGTTTTTGTCTTTACTGCTTTAATCTCTTTCCCCAGCTTGTGTTTGGCCCCCTTGTAGAGTATTCTGTGCCCACCCCTGAATGCTGCCTCCTTTTCCCCTCTGAAGCCGTTGAAGTTCAGCTGTAAACCGTGGTTTATCGTTGTTTTATTTGATGTAAGGTCAGAATCTGAGGGTTTTTGCTGAATGCAGGAATTATAATGTTGCTAAAGTGTCGTCCCTGAAGTTCAGTAACTGTGCGCTGCTCCAACTGACTGAGGTTGGACTGAGGTTGGACTGAGGTTGGACTGAGGTTGGACTGAGGTTGGCATGCAACAGACAACATTCACAAACATAAACAAACACAAAGCACAGTAGACGTGGTAGACCCTGAGGCAGCCGTCTGCCAGCTTGAGCCTTTTGAGTTAAGTCGTTTAGTCCGGGATAAAAGAGATAGACGACAGTGCTCGATTCCGTTAGAGCATCATTTTGCACGTTTTAAGCAGCACATCTTGAAATGATTGTTTAAAATTGCTTAATACACATTAAAACATTTTGAAGAATCATATAATATTATTACAGCTTATAATGAGAAATATTAGGCATGTTGAGTAGATTTATGATCACTTCACTTGCTAAAGTACCATTTTTTACAGCGTGGAAAGGAAAAGAAACACATTTAATCACCTGGCCCACGGCGATCTGGGGGTGGAGTGTGCAAAAGCTCCGCCCACAGCACTACACAGGTCACAAATGACCATAAATTCTTCCCTCCAGTCCCAAAGATCCAAATATATGAGCTCCTTTACTATGTTGATCTGTAGGCGTCTGTTCATAAACATAAACCAGCCCAAACTCATTTACTATAAAATGAAATGGTGTTTGTAGAAATTCAGAAAAAAGCCGCGTCAGTCTCGACTGCATATGTGGACATATTTCTATATTGAGCTCTATTTACACAAAGTTAGGTTAGTTCATCATTTATGTTGAACAGACTCTCCCAAAGTTTTACGCTGCTGCGCTGACGTTGAACCGCGTGCTGCACTGGGTCGGTATGACCAACAGGTCAAAACCAGCTCTAAACAAAGTGACCGCTGGGCCCTGATTGGTGCTCTGGCTTTGCGCTTCTTTCGTTTTGACATGTTACGTTTTTATACACACAGAAACCAAAAGGAACGACAGATTTCTCAAAATGTAGGAGGAAAAAGTCGGATATTAGACTCTGAAATGTAGTGGAGTGAAAGGAGAAAGTCCAGAACGGAGAAACTTCAGTACAGATACACCAAAAATACTAAAGTACAGAAACTAATTACATTTACTCAGTTACTCAGTTACTCAGATACTCAGTTACTCAGTTACTCAGTTACTGTCCAGCACTGTTTTTAGCACATTTGGTTGAACTCTCTCTTCAAAGCCATCTGTTATCATCTCTGATGCTCATTTTAAAACATCTAGGCGAGAGACTGACTGTGGAGCTGGAGACCAGCTGTAAGTCATTTATAAAAAATACACGAAGCAAAAAAAGCAGGACGTCTCTAAGTCTGCCGTTCTGTAGTTTGTCACTGTCTGACCAGTTGCCCATTTATCATGATGATGTACAGCACAGTTTTCTGAAGTATAATGTGGAACAAGGCAAACTTTCATCACAGCATCGTAATTATATCCAACTTTATTTTAACTTCCGTATGAAACTGGGCTCCAGTACATTTGGCCTGCCTGCAGCTTCGGCCTGTAGATGTACTACAGAGGTAAAATTACACATTGAATTGGCTGTGAATAGAAATACACCGGTCAGGCGTAACATCCTGACCACCTCCTCGTTTCTACGCTCACTGTCCAGTTTATCAGCTCCACTTACTGTATAGCTGCACTCTGTAGTTCTACAGTTACAGACTGTAGTCCATCTGTTTCTCTGATACTCTGTTACCCTGTTCTTCAGTGGTCAGGACCCCCATGGACCCTCACAGAGCAGGTACTGTTTGGGTGGTGGGTCATTCTCAGCACTGCAGTAACACTGATGTGGTGGTGGTGTGTTAGTGTGTGTTGCGCTGGTCTGAGTGGATCAGATACAGCAGACCTGCTGGAGTTTTTAAACACCTCAGTGTCGCTGCTGGACTGAGAACCAAAAATATCCAGCCAACAGTGTCCTGTGACCACTGATGAAGGACTAGAGGATGACCAACACAAACTGTGCAGCAGCAGATGAGCTGTCGTCTCTGACTTTACACCTACAAGGTGGACCAATGAGGTAGGAGTGTCTAATAGGATGGACAGTGAGTGGACACAGTGTTTAAAAACTCCAGCAGCCCTGCTGTGTCAGTGTTACTGCAGTGCTGAGAATGACCCACCACCCAAATAGTACCTGCTCTGTGAGGGTCCATGGAGGTCCTGACCACTGAAGAACAGGGTAACAGAGTATCAGAGAAACAGATGGACTACAGTCTGTAACTGTAGAACTACATTGAAACGAGGAGGTGGTCAGGATGTTACGCCTGACCGGTGTTTAGACACTATATTAACATCGTTGTACATGTTAGATGCTGCAGGCATAGCAGGTCTGTACAATTATCTGAAATGAATAAACAGCGTGCTAGATTACCGCAAATGAAGATTCACCCAACCTGATCTGGCTGTCCGTTTTCATTTATTGACCAACATTAGCTCTTCTGTTCTGAGCTATTCCTTTAACAGAGGCTTGTTAACCCTAAAACTTGGAGTCATTTGGGTCTGAGGTTTGCACGGTTGTTCTTTTCCAAACAATAAAACTGGGGCTTTACGTGGGATCAAGGCCTGTTTTCTGCTTTCTGCAGCGTCGGCATGCTTCACTTACCCTCTTCCTCCTCACGTCTTGACTGAAGTTGTCAGGAAATCAGGGCTTAGCAAGCTTCAAACGGGAAAACCAGCCTCGGATTAATCTGCGGCTGAGGAGCCGGTTGATCATGAGGCTAAACCCATTTTTAATGAACATTGATTAATGGTTGCGATAGTGCAGCTACAGTGGTAAACAGGCCTGAGGCAGGCAGACTTACCTTCACATGAGGCTGACGTTAAGAGTGGTCTTCGGCCTGAAGCAGTTCAAAAGCCCTGCTGTCATGCTGAGTGACCAGCAGACCAGCATCCAAAACACAACCCACCGCTGCTGTCAGAGCAAAACCTCGTATGTCCATTTTCAGTTTTTACCCTTTACACTGTGTGATAAAAGGATCAAAGGAAAGGGCCCAAAATTCATTGGACAATGTCTGGTTCCATCGACTTACTACTGTTAAGGTACCGCTTTGGAGATACGGGGTTTTGGTCCGACACCAGCATCTAAAACACAGCATATCGCTGCTCTCAGAACAGAACCTCGTATCTCCATGGTTGCTGTTTTTCAGTTTTTGACATGATTTGAAAACGCCTGTTCTTCTTTACATCGTGTGTAAATTTCATGATGAATGAACCAAAAGAAACGGCCCAAAACGACTTGGGAAGACGTCTGGTTCCATTGACTTCCATTGAAAGTACAACGATATGCTAGTCCACTGACCGGCACACCAGTACCCAGAAAACAACACATATGCTGGTCCATGCTTGTTTATTCTAGCAGCGAAGTCCGACATGAATCTGAAGCCTTTTAGCTAAATATTTACATATGTAAACACCACAGACGGCTTATGCTTAAATTACTGAATACGTTCAGTTTAGTAGCCGCTAAATATTCCTACTGTCTACTGTCCTACATAGCCAGCACTAGCGCACCAGGAAAACTGGACACAGCTGACTGCTAACTGCTAAGCTAACCTAGCTGCTTAAACGCAAGTGGTCTGCTGTAGTTTAACTTAATTGTCTATAAATTCATTTCATATCAGGCCTAGTCATTTTTTTCCTCCTCTCAGTTGTTCGTAATATTTTTCTTAGTTTATTTTCTAAAATAAAAGTCTCTGTGTGTTTAAAATCTGTTTGAGGAGATTAAAACTAGAGCTTGAGTGCAGGACAGTGGTCTGGGTGGTCTGATGGTGGACCACAAGTGGCATCCAGTCAGTGAGCTGATATATGGGACCTGTGAAGAGTCTTCAAAAATTCCAAAATAGGTGTTTTTGATCACGTTACGGACGCCCCAGTCTTCCGTGGTCCTGTCCTTTCTTGGAATTATCAGGAGCATTAGATTTGGAATTAGCGCGTCGCTTTAGACTAAACAGTAGGAAATAAGGACTAAGTAAAGACATCAGGCCTGAGATTAATCACAAACTGCAGCCCAGGTCTGGTTTTCCCCTTCATGTCTAAATTGCAGTGCCATCCCAGGCTGTAGACCATCGGCAGCTGAAGATTAAAGCGTGGCGCAGGCATTAAATGAGCGGTTTGATTACTCTGTTCTACTTAAGAGCCATTAAACGGACATTGAGGCAGATGAGACGTCTTAAAGTGCTGATGTGGTGTTTCTCTGAAATAGATGTGTAGAGATCCCTGCGGCTTGTGCCTTGATATTTGGAGGCGGTGGAGTCAGCTCCGGTGTCTGGCTCTCATTTTGAGCTGTCCCTGGTGGGACGGGGGGGATATAATAGCTAATCATTGGGCGCTAGTGAAGTGGAGAGAGGCTTTGCTGCCTGTAAGCATTCATTTCTCTTTTTTCTCCTCATTCTTTTCATCCCTGCTGAGGAGGCTGTGCAGATTGTCTTGCTTCGTTGCTTTTGTTTGATGACCGTCCCGAAGTCTTGCCTGCTCATCGTACGATTTTAATTATCTTCGATAGAAAGGCGGCGTGCGACGCTTCCGCAGTTTCTAATGAACACGACTTCAAGCTAGAGCTAAATTGTTGTGGCTTGACGGATGAACCCGTTCCCGGCCTCACGACTGAAGCCTTCAGGACTAATGTTTTGAGAAAGAACAGAGGGTCTTGTCACTATCAGGTGTAACAGACTGAGACTTAAAAAGATCCAGAACTTTCCCTGGGATTCAGCACAGAGTCAGTGATCCTACCCTGTCCTTTAGCCCCTGTCCTTTAAAGCTGTTACAGATGGTCAGTGGGACCCAGTGTCTAAACTAAAACATACATGATAAAAGAACGGAAAATGAATATGTTAATGTATGTAATGAGCCTTACTAATGCAAATGAATGCTGTAACGTATAGCATGTGCAATAGCACCTGAAGAGGGCAGCAGTGAGTAATGTTGGTTTATTCAGCTCCGCCCTCTAAAGACGTCATTAACGACCATCAAATAAACAAACGCCGCTCAGCTCCGCCCTCTAAAGACGTCATTAACGACCATCAAATAAACAAACGCCGCTCAGCTCCGCCCTCTAAAGACGTCATTAACAACCATCAAATAAACAAACGGCGCTCAGCTCCGCCCTCTAAAGACGTCATTAATGACCATCAAATAAACAAACGGCGCTCAGCTCCGCCCTCTAAAGACGTCATTAATGACCATCAAATAAACAAACGCCGCTCAGCTCCGCCCTCTAAAGACGTCATTAACGACCATCAAATAAACAAACGCCGCTCAGCTCCGCCCTCTAAAGACGTCATTAACGACCATCAAATAAACAAACGCCGCTCAGCTCCGCCCTCTATAGGCGTCATTAACGACCATCAAATAAACAAATGCCGCTCAGCTCCGCCCTCTAAAGACGTCATTAACGACCATCAAATAAACAAACGCCCCTCAGCTCCGCCCTCTAAAGACATCATTAACGACCATCAAATAAACAAACGCCGCTCAGCTCCGCCCTCTAAAGACGTCATTAACGACCATCAAATAAACAAACGCCCCTCAGCTCCGCCCTCTAAAGACGTCATTAACGCTATTGGTGTCATAAGATCTATGCTCTGCTCCAGTGAATATGTTTTCTGTCTTCTTTTATTCTTTATATTTTCGACTAATTTTTGAGGAAAGAAATCGATTCCTATCGACTTCAGGAACATTCATCCCACCATCACTCTCCGTGTTTAATACAGTAAAGGCTTCTTAAAGCTGTTTTCTCTCCTGGATTAAGGGAAAAATGTAGGCTGAGTGACTTTGTTCTGAATCACATCGAAAGTTTGACCTTTTTGACCTTCAGTCTGCTGTATTTGATGATGACAAGCCGGTTTCAACTGGTCTTTCTCAGAACATCATAAAGGCTTCAATCATGCAGGCTGGGAAAAGATTCATGCGCCAGGCCAGAAGTACTTTAGCTCTTATTATCTGCTCATGTTCATCCCCTCTCAGTAAAGCTGTAGGAGAACGTGTTTAGAAACGGTTCGTTTTTCTTTGATATTGAGATGTGCCCTGTTTCTTCAGAGACAAGGAAGGCATCTTTCCTTTGGGGCGCTCCTTCAGGAGCCAAAAGAAATATCCAGTTTCCATTCTGGTGCACTTAGTGGGGTGTAGTAATAGTGCTTGGTGACTTTATCCTCACCTGGGAATGTAAAGACTTGCATTTTTCTAACTAGACCCTTTGAAGAAGACCACCAAGCTAGTGGCCCTCAAGTAATCTGAGTTTAAGACCTTCTTACCCCTTTGCCCTGGAGCCTGCTTACCGTAGCCAAGCTTTGATCACGGTTATGATAACTCTCCTCAGAGCGTGGATGCTATGATGGCTTTAGCTACTACGTGAGGCCTGCGTGTTCAGCTGTTTATGTTTCCTCTTCCCAGCAGGGTTTGCACTCCAAACCTGTCCACAGTGTGAAGAGGACGAGGCTGTTTCCGTGGTCAGCCGTCCCATGGACCGCAGCGAGGCTAACCACTCCACTAAGAGCGAGTACAGTTCAGATGTTAGTCACAAGACGCTGAAGATGACAAGAACCTCAGGCCCATGATGGCTCTCAGTTTACATGCTTACTTGTGTGCTGTTTACAATTAGCCCAGCCACATTAGACGACTTTAACAACACGCAGACTGACATAAATGTACGTTGGGGAATTTGCACTGTCTGCGTTTTGTGTTTGCGATGCTCTCTGAATGCTCAGCGTGGCTGTTGAGGGAGTCTGTAGTCCCGTGGGATTAGATCCTGTTCCTGCGGGTGAAGAGCCCACTGGAGCGAGCGTTTGGAAAACTGCTTGAAGTTTTTGTGTTTCATATTTCAGGACTAACCGAATGTTCTTTCTACGACGGTCCTTTTATAAATGATAAATTAGAGCCTGTTTACAAATGTCAGAGTCCCCACCTGAGGGAACCTGGGACTCACTGGTTCAGAGAGGCCTTTGTAAACTCATGCATTTCTGAGTTTACCACGTGAAAGTCGCACAGGATTGTCTGACAAAGTCACAAATACAAGTGCTAAACTTGGCCAAACTTGGTATTTGTTGAAACCGTGGCACCACAGACTTTACTGGTTCTGGTCCATCCCAGCAGATACATGTATTGTTCATGCAGTATAATTGCCAGTTGTTGATGACCATGTGATGCAAGCGAATAGTCATGATTTAGTTTTGTGACAATGTTCCTACTTTGCAAGGTGATGAGGACTGTCTGAACACACTGTGTTCTGTAACCTCCCTTTTTATCCCTGTCTAGGACCTCCTAGCTCTGTCCCAGCCCTGACTGGAACCTTCTAGCCCTGCCCTGATCCTATATGACACCTCTGGGTGTCTCTACTCTCACCTTGTCCAGAACCCACTGGCTCTGCCTTCGTTCTGTCTGGAACCTTCTGGCTCTGCTCTGTCCCAGTCTGAGACTTCTGGCTCTGCCAAATCCTATTTAGAACCTTCTTGCTTTGTTGTGGTCCTATTTAGGACCTTCTGGCTCTTCCCTGGCCCAATCTAGAAACCTCTGATTCAGGCCTCTGCTCACATCCTGTTTAGCTCCTTCTGGATCTGGTGTGGTCCTGTCTAGGAACCTTCTGGCCCTGCCCTGGTGCTATCTGACAACTTCTGGCTCCACTCTCACCCTGTTTAGAACCCACAGGCTCTGTCTTCATTCTATCTGGAATCTTCTGCCTCTGGTGTGGTCCTATCTTCTGGCTTTGCCCTGGCACAGTCTGGGAACCTCTGGCTCTGCCCTCAACCTGTTTACAACCCAAACTTCTTGCTCTGCCTGAGCCCTATCTGAGACATTCCGGCTCCATTCTTACCATGTCTAGAACCCACTGGATGCCTTGGTCCGGTGTGGAAACTTTTGGCCCTGTCATCACTTTGTTTAGAACTTCTTTCTGGCTCTGCCCCTCACCTAATCTAGAACCTTCTGACTCTGCGCTCAGTCTGTGTAGAAGCTTCTGTCTCAGCCCTCACCCTATCTAGAACATTCTAGCACTGCCTGTGTCCTATCTCAAACCTTCTGGTTCTGTCCTTACCCTGTCTAGAACCTTCTAGTTCTGCCTTGGTCCTATCTGGAAACTTCTTTGCTCTGCTCTCACCCTGTTTAGAACGTTCTGGCTCTGCTCTTACCCTGTCTAGAACCTTTTGGCTCCGCTCTCACCCTGTCTAGAACCTTCTGACTCTGTTCTCACCTTGTTTAGAACCTTCTGACTCTGCTCTCACCCTGTGTAGAACTTTCTGGCTCCGCCCAGGCCTTGTGTGCAATCCTTTGGTTGTGTATATAACTGCAAAGTCTTTGTTTACTTGCAGCTCTGCAGCTCGTTCCCTGTTTCCTAGTTTCCTTGTTCTCAGTGTCATATTTTGACCTTGCCTGCTCCATCCTCTGGTTCTGATCATGGATTATGCCATATTAACCCTCTCTGACTGTGTGTTGACCCCTCTTGTCCGTACTGACCGAGCTTACTGGAAAAGCCGTAATCTAACCCCCCCAGGCGCCCGTTCATTACAGCAGAAAGTCAGTTTGCCTGAAGTATGACCCCAAAGTTTCTACTGACAGTATTCAACAGGCCTCCCCTGCGACCCTGCTTTTGGGGGGGGGCTATGGGTACTGAAATCATTTCCATGGGACTCTTTGATGTTTAGGATCTGCATGTAAGGAAAAGCAGGGCGTGCTGGACTGGTTAGCGCTAGCATGTGTTGGAGCTAACGTAGTCCATATGGTAGATGGGACCTAGAAACGTACCACTGTCCCATAAATTTGCTCTAGGGCAGTAGGTTACCTGAAGCTATGCTTCATGAATTATTACTTAGTATAGTAACTGGTCTGTTTGGTTGTTCTGCAATAAAATGGAACCATGCAGAATGTTAGCTGTACCTCACGGATATGTATTGATATGTATTCATAAGGGAATCACAGACGATATAGACACCCAACAAAGGCCAGGACACAGTGAGAAAAGAAAGCAAATAAAACCTCTTAAGAGTTTTGGGACAAAGTCTTAAAGACAGGAGAGAAACCAGCTCCAGAATCACTGAGTGTGATTACATGCATTTAATTAACAGATAACTGCAGAAAATTTGATCAATTGAGTAATCAGATAATGGGGAAACTCCAGGTCTACAGGAGTCAGACAGTAATCAGATAATGGGGAAACTCCAGGTCTACAGGAGTCAGACAGTAATCAGATAATGGGGAAACTCCAGGTCTACAGGAGTCAGACAGTAATCAGATAATGGGGAAACTCCAGGTCTACAGGAGTCAGACAGTAATCAGATAATGGAGAAACTCCAGGTCTACATGAGTCAGACAGTAATCAGATAATGGGGAAACTCCAGGTCTACATGAGTCAGACAGTAATCAGATAATGGGGAAACTCCAGGTCTACATGAGTCAGACAGTAATCAGATGATGGGGAAACTCCAGGTCTACATGAGTCAGACAGTAATCAGATAATGGGGAAACTCCAGGTCTACATGAGTCAGACAGTAATCAGATAATGGGGGAACTCCAGGTCTACATGAGTCAGACAGTAATCAGATAATGGGGGAACTCCAGGTCTACATGAGTCAGACAGTAATCAGATAATGGAGCAACTCCAGGTCTACATGAGTCAGACAGTAATCGGATGATGGGGAAACTCCAGGTCTACATGAGTCAGACAGTAATCGGATAATGGGGAAACTCCAGGTCTACATGAGTCAGACAGTAATCAGATAATGGGGAAACTCCAGGCCTACAGGAGTCAGACAGTAATCAGATAATGGGGAAACTCCAGGTCTACATGAGTCAGACAGTAATCAGATAATGGGGAAACTCCAGGTCTACATGAGTCAGACAGTAATCGGATGATGGGGAAACTCCAGGTCTACATGAGTCAGACAGTAATCAGATAATGGGGAAACTCCAGGTCTACATGAGTCAGACAGTAATCAGATAATGGGGAAACTCCAGGTCTACATGAGTCAGACAGTAATCAGATAATGGGGAAACTCCAGGTCTACATGAGTCAGACAGTAATCATATAATGGGGAAACTCCAGGTCTACAGGAGTCAGACAGTAATCATATAATGGGGAAACTCCAGGTCTACAGGAGTCAGACAGTAATCATATAATGGGGAAACTCCAGGTCTACAGGAGTCAGACAGTAATCAGATAATGGGGAAACTCCAGGTCTACAGGAGTCAGACAGTAATCAGATAATGGAGAAACTCCAGGTCTACATGAGTCAGACAGTAATCAGATAATGGGGAAACTCCAGGTCTACAGGAGTCAGACAGTAATCATATAATGGGGAAACTCCAGGTCTACAGGAGTCAGACAGTAATCAGATAATGGGGAAACTCCAGGTCTACAGGAGTCAGACAGTAATCAGATAATGGGGAAACTCCAGGTCTACAGGAGTCAGACAGTAATCAGATAATGGGGAAACTCCAGGTCTACATGAGTCAGACAGTAATCAGATAATGGGGAAACTCCAGGTCTACAGGAGTCAGACAGTAATCAGATTTCTGCTTTACAACCAGCCAATAAACTCACAGAAGAAGGTAAAACTCAACCTTCATGCCGTCGCATTTTTTTAGACCTCACTCCACTTAAATGGAAAATATGAACACACATCGAACACTCCTTAATTTCATCACGAATTTATTTGGTTTCAGCGTCACTCCAAAAGTGTTCTGCTGCGTCTCACGGCGACGCTGCTCGCTTATTTCCAGTATTGCTGACTGTTTTCACACTTGCGCAGAAGGAAATCAGAGTTTACAGCGCTGAGAAATCTGATTAAGAGGCTGGATTTTAGCTCAGTAATCAGATTTCTCAGTGCTGACCAAATCGGCTGTCGGTCAGATGTGATCTTCAAAGTGTCCGTTTTCTGTTTGTGGCAAAGTGAGAAGTAAAAACGTTCAAATGGCTCGAGCGTCTCCTACAGCTGTCAAAGTGGTTGCTTAGCAACGGCGTCTCAGTGGAGGGATACAGTGTTTGTGATGTTATGGTGGAATAACAGCACAGTTAGAACGCCTCTCAGCCAATCGGCTCGCGCGGCCGGAACGATCTGTTGTGTACTGTGGTGTATCTAATTATGGTTCTAACTTGAATCTCGGTATAAATAAATAACCAAATAGGCAGCAATAACTGTCGAGGACTGTTGTGTTCTTTATTGCGATGCGTTTTAGGCCCTGACGTTTCCCTCATAAGTTTTCCTCAGTTTACAGAGTCGAATGATTTGTGATGCTTTTATTTCTGATCTGTTTTTGTTATTTATTGGTGCGTGAAATAAAAGCAATTGCGTGCAGATTTATAACACAGCAGATGATTAAACACTGAGTTATTGAAATTGCAATGTTTTTTCTAACGACTTCCACGCCACGTCGTAGTCACTCGCGTCCAAAAGGTGATTTGTTGCTGAAGCGATGATCTGTGGATTCTCTAAAATTAAAGACAGACTTATTACTGACATAAAAGATCAAGTCGAAATGAAAAACACAATAAGCCTCGAGTCGAAAGACCATAACTCACTCGTGTTTTGGACGGCGCCTCTCTGGAGCTCGGAGCGCTCTGAAGAGCAGCCGCTCCCTCTTGCTCTTCTGGGCATTTGTTATGGGAACAATCTGAAATCTGAATCTGATTTGTGTTCAATTTCTTCACAAATAAAGGGAGATATTGAGACATGACATGAGTAAACTTGTTAAATACACCGGTCAGGCAGAACATCATGACCACCTCCTCGTTTCTACGCTCACTGTCCACTCTATCAGCTCCACTGACCGTTCAGTTCCACTCTGTAGTTCTACAGTTACAGACTGTAGTCCATCTGTTTCTCTGATACTCTGTTACCCTGTTCTTCAGTGGTCAGGACCCCCATGGACCCTCACAGAGCAGGTACTGTTTGGGTGGTGGGTCATTCTCAGCACTGCAGTAACACTGACACACTGGTGGTGTGTTAGTGTGTGTTTAAAAACTCCAGTAGCACTGCTGTGTCTGATCCACTCAGACCAGCGCAACACACACTAACCCAAATAGTACCTGCTCTGTGAGGGTCCATATATATATAGTGGAACTTCTTTTCAAACTGGCCATTACAGGATCTTCATAGGTACAGTGTAAAAACTCTAATATCCGTTATCCGCATAGAAAAAGGCTCCGAATGTTTGAATATGATCAACTGCACATGTTTACAAGTGGAAGAAGCTTGGATGATGTTCTGACCACACAGGGTTTAAGTGTTCAAAGCTTCACAGTGCTGAAGACCTGAAGTTAAAAATGGACCCCAGCCCTAGAGCCACAGTTTCTGTTCTACATCACCCTAGCAAGGCCTGCAGAACCTCCACGTTTGTCCAGCGCTCCAAACAATGTGGAATTACTGAAATATCCCGTCTGCTTTGGGTCGGTCTTGTGTACCGTAACCATTGTTTGTTCCCTGCGGTTTCTTTACTAGCCGGTGAAGCGGCCCTGCTGCCATGTGCGGGGCTTTACTGTGGGGCTTTTGGAGGGTCACTGAAGACATGATCCAGTGAGAACAGGAGAAAAATGAAACGCAAGGCTTTAAAATTCAGATGGAATGTGCAGCAAAAGCCTGTATGCCCAACGATATTCTTTATATTGGTACGAATGATTGTTTTTAATTTGCCCTCAAAACTCTGGTTTTGGTTTCAGCTTTGGTTTACATTACGGTTATAGCTCATCTTAAACACTGTGTCAGTTGTTGTTCAAAACTGTTTAGAGCCCGGTTTTGCTTAGAGACTCATTCTATTAAGCTTACCGAGTCAGAACTGTTAACAGTGGTGGTGATAGGAACCAGACGTCCACCTCTTAAAGCTCCCTCACAGAAAGTTACTTCAGGAGATGTTTGTTTACGCGCTGCCTGATCAGAGGTGGACGAAGTAAACAATCCATGTGCTTGAGTTAAAGTCGAGACCCCCAAGGTAAAATATTCCTCCAGTAAAAGTAGAAGTTCCTCCCTTTAGACCTCCACTTGAGTAAAAGTACTAAAGTATTTCCCTTCAAATGTACTTAAGTATAAAGTAAAAGTACTAAAAGAGTAATTCTGGCTCTGATGTCCTGTTATCATTTTTATAACCAGACTGGCTTCATGAACTCATTTCAGGTGAAAGTCCTCCAGCGTCTCTCTTGGTAAACCAGTCTTTTAATAGAACGTCATTAATTAGTGACGCTGACGTCTATTAAAATGATCAGAAGCACAAAACACTGAAGGTAAACAGTTTCCATCAGGGAGAACCGAGTGGCTCTGAAATCACTTTTTACACACAAGCAAAGTTTCAGTTTCAGATTTATTTACAACTTAGTTCCAAGTTTAAGTTGAATAAAAACTGGCAGTTACATTCTAGCACTTCATGTGTCAGAACTGCTGGACTATTTAAGGTGGAATGGGAAAGTTAGCTCGCTGGCTATTGAGACATTAGCGTGCTATTAGTGATTTTTCTGCTTGTTATGAAGAAAAATGACCAAAATCCACTGAAACCACATTAAACTAAGATAATATGATTGTTATTGTGATTTATTAACAGAGAAGATTCCCACATCTGTGGGTGTCTCTGGTCTCTTGTTCTCCGTCTCGCCGGTTTTTCTGTTTTTCTCGTATCTCTCTGTTTGGAGGGTCATGTAGCCCCAACACTTCACGCCACCCCTCTATCTCAACAAGAATCGGGACCCCCACACCTAGAGGACTCAGTGGTGTTGTGGTCATCACGACCCCTGGTTCCTATCACCACCACTGTAAGGCGATCTAAGTTTGTAGCTTTCTCTAGAATGAACCACTCAGAATTACAGATCACATCTCAAACACTGAATCCTGCAGAAATGTTGATGTTCATTCATAAATGCCTCTCCAGCCAAGCCCTATTGTTCCTCTAAAACCTCGTTCCATGAAGTCCTTCTGCACAGAAAAACACCAGGAACCTCTTCTCCTTTGTCTCCGAGAGAAAGCAGACGATCCGTTTGACTAGGCCGTCTCCCTCGGGCTGAGTCTGCTGTGTCCGTGAGCTCACATGCGAAGCAGGAGGCAGCAGTGATAGCACCTCGCAGTGCTAATGACACACGACAGCGCCAATAAGGGCTAGCCCCTTAAATACAGCCTATAGCCGGACACACGGCATTAGCACGATTATCACTAGCAGTTAGCATTTTAGTAGTTGTCTTGTAGACTTATGAGGTGATCCATCAACGTCCTGAAGAGCTTCCAGCACAGCAGTGGAGTCACGGAGGGTGGCTGGGTGTTTCAAAACTGAAGCAACGAGCCTCCGACACAGCTGTTCCAGGGGCACCACAGGCTGTAATTTACATCTTTCTGTATTTTTACCTCCTTCTTCGTAGCCCATATGCCAGTTCTTCTCATAATTCACTTCCTCAGAACAGCTGGTGTCCACAGCTGCCTGGGGCACCAGCAACGGGTGGAGAAAGGCCTAGCGCACCATTGCGGTCTGTCACTGGGTCTCCCGGACGCAGTAAAGGAGCTGAGGGTAATAAAAATGAGATCTTTGGTGTCTTTGTGATGAAAAGCTGATGTAAACAGAGTCATTCAGAGTGGTTTTGGAGTGAAATGGTTCATTGTAGAAACTGAAGTACCGGGCAGGGGAGACACCCTGACAGTATTAAAGGGGAATTCCACAGATTTTAATCAGCCTTTAATCAGCTGAATTCAGAGTTTGAGATGTTAACAGTAAAACAGGGCGGGTTCCTGTCAAATGGTTTGAAACTTACAGACAGTGAGACACAGAAGCTGGACGTCCGTCTCACCGCCGTCTTTTAAAGATCAGAGCATGAACTTCGTCTCCTCTGCAGACCAGTTTCTGCTCCGCCGTGTTGAACGGTATAAACTCTCACTGTGACGTGACGCACAAGCAGAACGGACTTAAACTTTCCGATAGGGAATGTAATCGGATACAGGCGCTTACACGGATATTATTCTTCTGGAATTCTTTAATGGATTATTTACAGGATTACCCACCTCGATCAATCGGATAGACATTGTATTCCAAATGGCCTCAATCGGACTGGACAGTTCAGACTGAGGTGTTTACATGGATGCAGTCTATTCCGATTGGATTATTTACGGATTATTTGGTTGCATGTAAACGTGGCTATTGGAACATAGCGCGATTCCCCTGAAACTTCAATGAGGGAACAAAGGACCCTGGGAATACTGAAACATGGAAGTACAAAAAGCAGGAAAGTAGAAACACTTTTCAAACTACTGACGTCTTAACTTTATCTGTCTAGTTACCAGCAAATCCGGGAGTTTAGTAAGAGACCATTGTTTGTTTTATTTTCTTTTTCTTGATGCATTAATTGAAATAATTTGGCTGAAATGATGCTGTCCGACAGCATCACGCGGGACGTTATCTGCGTTTTGATGGGCTGTTTCATGAAGCTTGTTTCCCAAAATCGGAAATGGTTGCAAAGAAATCTGAAGTGAATTTCGGGCTTTTCAGTATTCAGTGTAAGTAAGATTTAACATCCTTCAGCTAAAGTGGCTCGACAGTTTCACTGCCTTAGCATAACTTACCATAATACTTTGATCTGTTCGCGCTTTGTGGTGGCATCCGCGAAACTGTGGCCTCCGTAATTTCCTTCTTTCCTTCCATCCAAACCCAGTTTCCAAACCACAGTCTGGTTGTAAACATACAAACCCAATAGAAAAGCCTCTCAGACTGGCGCCCTAATTAGGTTGCTACCGTTATAACGTTATATTATAACAATATACGCTACTTTAATGTAATGAGCTCCATTTTTCTTGAGGTGGAGATCATCAAACTGCAATTCCAGCTCCTGATGAGGTGTAAGGGGTCATTTTCCCATCACATAAAGCATAAAGGAGGAGGTAAAGTCATTATAGCGGCACAGATCCAGCCCTGTCCGTCTGCTGGAGTGCTTACCGTGGCTGTCCTCTGCCGTACAGGTTAGGGGTCCCGCAGGACCGTCTCAGACATCAGGGCAGTCTTTCTCACACTGTTCTCTAATGTGTGTTTGGTATCGTCGTGAGGACATTGCCAGTTTATCTGGAACGTCTGAGGCCTCTCCATCACTTGGAGCCGAGCTGCTGATTTGCTCTGCAGAACCTCATTCCCTGAGGCACATTTACTGAGTCAGACTGAGGCAAAATAACCATTTTAATAAAAGTGTTATTGAGAGTGATACCACACCGATGAATCTAGACCTTCATAGTCACTGACCATAGTCTTCCTCCAGTGTTTCTAATGTTAATACTGTCCACTCTATCAGCTCCACTCATATTATAGGAGCACTCTGTAGTTCTGCAGTTACAGACATGGTCAGGACCCCCACATATTAACAGACATTCAGACATGCTTTATGTAATATTTCTGTTATTTATTAACAACGTAGATGTGAAGTGCCGCCACGGGTTTCTCAAAAAACAAGATATTCATCAGCTTAAATGAAGTTATTTAGTCTTTGAAAGACAAATAAGTTAAGAAAGAGGCAGTGAGTGTTATTATAGCACAATATGATAGCAAAAACCTTGTGTTACGTTTACCGTCACTAAATCAGGCTCAGCTGACAACACATTAACTGACAACATGATCAAAAAGAGAAACACTGGTATTTTAATGCATGCAAGCAAATGTAGCAATATACACCACGTAGTAGAGCCCAGTATTATTCAAAGTGGAAAATCCTGGTGAAATCAATTTGACATTTAGGTGAATGAAGTGTTTTCGCAAGATCCCTGAAAACGTATTAGTATGTGGTATTTTGACACTGTGTGTAGAGTCAGGCGTAACATCCTAAGCACCTCCTTGTTTCTACACTCATTGTCCACTTTATCAGCTCCACTGACCGTTCAGTTCCACTCTGAGTTCTACAGTTACAGACTGTAGTCCATCTGTTTCTCTGATACTCTGTTACCCTGTTCTTCAGTGGTCAGGACCCCCATGGACCCTCACAGAGCAGGTACTGTTTGGGTGGTGGGTCATTCTCAGTGCTGCAGTAACACTGATGTGGTGGTGGTGGTGTGTTAGTGTGTGTTGTGCTGGTCTGTGTGGATCAGACACAGCAGTGCTGCTGGAGTTTTTAAACACCTCAGTGTCGTTGCTGGACTGAGAACCAGAAATATCCAGCCAACAGTGTCCTGTGGGCAGCGTCCTGTGGGCAGCGTCCTGTGGGCAGCGTCCTGTGACCACTGATGAAGGACTAGAGGATGACCAACACAAACTGTGCAGCAGCAGATGAGCTGTCGTCTCTGACCTTACATCTACAAGGTGGACCGACAAGGTAGGAGAGTCTAATAGAGTGGACAGTGAGTGGACACAGTGTTTAAAAACTCCAGCAGCACTGCTGTGTCTGATCGACTCGCACCAGCACAACACACACACGTCAGTGTTACTGCTTACTGCTACTGTAAGTGCACCTATACAGTAAGTGGAGCTGATAAAATGGACAATGAGTGTAGAAACAATGAGGTGGTCAGAATGTTACGCCTGGTTGGTGTATATTTTATACAGTCCTGTGCAAATCAGAGACCACCCTTCATTTATTTCATTTCCCCTCGGAATGGCAAATAAGTACAAGCTATTAATGTTTCAGCATCAGGAAAAAGCAGAAAATATATAGTTAAATAGAAAATTACACAGATGCCTCAGTAACTAGATATAACTTTTTATTGACCTTTTGCCTTCAAATGTCTTTTGTTTTGGGAGGAAAGGAGTTTTTTTCCACGCCTCCAAAGCTCAGTCTGAGAAGCTGGTTGATTTTCTGAAGTGATCAAACCCATTCAGTGGTGCTGAGGTCTGGACTCTGGGGCGGTCAGTCCATCGTCCAGCTTCTTTGTTTGATGTGTCCGTCTCCTTTTCTCAGTGAGGTCCTTCTTGATCAGCTACACGTCCTTTCAGACCCACAGCGCTGAGTGGTCTTCTCACAGTGGAAGGATGGACAGAAACACCTGTGGATGTTTTCAGATCTGAAGCAGCTTGATCTTCTCCTCTCTCTCAGAGATCAAAGCTTTCAGTGCTGTTTATCTGATAGGGGCAGTTTTGGGGTCTCCCAGCTCTTCCAGGTGGTTGTTAGACTGGGAGTTTCATTTTCTCTGTAGCTTTTAATTATAATTGAAACTACAATTTTGGAAACTCCAGTTTTTTCACTTAATTAATCCCCATCTGTACCAGCACAATCTGGACTTTCTTTAAATTAAAATGCAAATTTCCAATCTCAAGTGTAGAAATGCTAATTACATTGTTTATTTGCAGTTGCATTTTCCATGAGAGTGTGCGTTAATTAAGATGCCCAGTTCCCCACAGTCCCTCCCCATGTTCCACCTACAGTGTATCATTGACAGGAGTGCACTGTTAACAGTGAAAACGCAAAGTGCTGAAGTGCGATAATGAAGAAATACAATTGCAAATGTTTTTAAAATATCATATTAATACAGTTAAGACAGTGAGCATTAAAAGTCAAAAGCACTTTGCTTTTCCATATTAATGTTTTCCAGCCATTCTACACAGAAATGCAAATGCAAATACACGTTTTGCATTTGAATTTGAATTATGTCTTACATAATACACACACACACACCTTGGAAATGCAACTGTTAATACACATATAAATTAGCGTTGTCACATTTGCATTTTGTTTGAAAAAGGCTACGGGAATATGCTGAATATCTTCCATCCAATGTTCTCTTTTTACTGGAATTAAAATAAAGGAGAGGTGGTCTCTCTCTTTGCTCAGTGCCCTGTAGTTGTTGCATTTATAAGAAACAGGTTAATTACGACAATCATCCTTACTTGAGTGGCCAATGCTTGCTTTTTGTCTAGTGTAGCGAGATTTTCAGCATAAGTAGCTCTATTTACAAGAACATCAGTAGAAAATAAATCAAATATTCTATATCTATAAAGTACCTCTGTTATGAACAGTATTCTCCGCACTGACTATCGCAGTTCTTTGGGCATGTACCAAAATTTTATTACTTCCTATCAAAACACATGTACATATGTTGTTTTGGTATCGCTACCAACCACGTTTTTGGCAGTACACTTATAGAAACCACTGTCCCTGGTGGATGGGTTCTGGATAACCAGAGAGCCACGAGGGTCGAGGTACCGGTTACCATAGAGTCGTGGCTGGTTGCCAGCCTTGAGCTGAGTTTTATCAGGCATCTCCCACAGCACCTCTGCCTTTGGGGTACTGATAGCCATACAGTTCAGCTGGACTGCAACTCCTGGCCTGGCGTAAGTTACCGCTGCCGGTCCACTGATAATACGTGGTGGGTAAGCTATCACAATCACAGAAACTGATAGAGAAGAGGATCCATACTCGTTGGAAGCCTTGCAGAGATACGTACCTCTGTCATAGACAGAGGCCTGTTGGACAACTAGGGTACCATTGTCGAGCACAGTGTGTCGTCCCATTCTCTGTTGCCTGGTTAGAAGGACTCCACTTGGTAAGGTCCAGGTGAGTTTGGGCAACGGGTTACCGTTTGACAGGCAGTTTAGTTTCAGATTTTCCCCATTTATAATGCTAACCAACGAGTTGTATTTGCTACTGATGTCTGGCTTTTTACCCGACTCCAGAGTGACAAGCCGTTCCACGTAACCAGCACTGTTGCGTCCCACACATCGGTACGTCCCTGCTTCTGACACAGAAGGCTCTCTAATGACCAGAGATCCATCAGGCCCGTGGTGGAAACGAAAAATGCTGGCTCCACTCAAGAGAGACGTTCCGTTGGGGAGGATCCAAGTAATCTCAGGACTGGGTTTCCCCTCCACGGAACAATTCAGGGTCACTGTAATTCCATCAGTTAGTTGGACAGACTCTGTAGCCAAGCTGTTTAGTTGAGGTTTCTCGATATGTTCTGTCACGTGAAGCTGCACCTGCAGCCTGGCCTCTCCTGCTTCATTGCGGGCAATGCAAAGAAGCTGGACAGAGTCACTCTTGCGCAAGTTACGTATGTCAAGGGTGCCGTTCCGATGGACCGTAATCCTGCTGCCGTAGTAAGGAGCTGGGAGAACGACGTTCTCGGGCAGTATCCACATGACTCGGGGAACAGGGGTTCCTTCAGCTTTGCAGTGTAGGAGTACCTGCTGGTCCTTCACAGCTGTCTGTTCTACTGAACTGATTGGGATTTGCAATCCATTAATGACAGGTGCCGAAACCAGAACATCGACACGAACCACTTTCACGTCCATTCCTGCAGTGTTCCTAGCTGAGCAGGTGTAGTTTCCACTGTCAAACCGTTGAACCTTCTGAATGAGCAGAGTCCCATCAGTGGTGATCTGGTACTTGTCAGATGCTGGGAGTATGATACGGTTGGTCGGGGAAAGCCAACTGATAGTTGGGGTAGGCTCTCCTTTTGCACTGCAGCTGAGGAATGCTGTATCTCCATAAGGCACCTGAATCACTTCGTAAGTGTTGTTGCGAATAGTCGGTGCTGCTGCCACCACCTTGATGTGGACCTTCATTTCATCTTTACCAATCTGGTTCTCAGCGTAGCAGGTGTAGTCTCCCTCTTCCTTCATACCCACTTCATTGAAGTAGAGGGTCCCATTGTCAAAGACGACATACCTCCTTCTGCGCACCCCCCTGTCATCTGACTGCATGACACTGTTAACCATGGTACCATCTGGAAGGCTCCATCTGACCTCAGGGTTTGGCAGCCCCGAGGCAACACAGTCCACTTTCAGGTCCTCTCCGTACAGCACCTTGTGGTCACTCAGCTGCTTCCGTTCAATCTTGGCTGCTTTCATCATCACGGTTACCTTCAGGAGACTGTAATCATCCCCCATTTTATTTCTGGCCACACAGAGGTAGTCTCCCTGGTCCTTGTCTGTTATTGATTTAACGGTAAGGGTGCCATTACTGAAGACTTTCATTCGGGGATCGAAGCTAGAACGACAAAAAATACAAGTAAAGCCAAATAAGCAATGCATAGTGTGCTTAAAGATATGATACTAACTAGGGATGCACTGAAATTTCAGGCATTTTTTTTCTGGACATAATTTTTGTCAGAAAAGACTTTTGAAAAATGACCCCAAAATATTAAAGACTTTAAGATTAAAATGACCCCAAAATCTGAGACTTTGCAAATATTCATTCAAACAGTTTGAGCAGCAGCAGATCAAAAGTGAAGATACTGGCTGTGTGGATCTACCAGGAAGATCCACTATTCTAATCTCCATTCATGTTGAGTATGAAGAGGAGACACAAGAACCCAAGAACGTCTCCACCACAACATCACACTTGATATGTAACAGACTGTAGTCCATCTGTTTCTCTGATACTCTGTTACCCTGTTCTTCAGTGGTCAGGACCCCCATGGACCCTCACAGAGCAGGTACTGTTTGGGTGGTGGGTCATTCTCAGCACTGCAGTAACACTGACGTGGTGGTGGTGTGTTAGTGTGTGTTGTGCTGGTCTGAGTGGATCAGACACAGCAGTGCTGCTGGAGTTTTTAAACACCTCAGTGTCACTGCTGGACTGAGAACCAGAAATATCCAGCCAACAGCGTCCTGTGGGCAGCGTCCTGTGGGCAGCATCCTGTGGGCAGCGTCCTGTGACCGCTGATGAAGGACTAGAGGATGACCAACACAAACTGTGCAGCAGCAGATGAGCTGTCGTCTCTGACTTTACATCTACAAGGTGGACTGACAAGGTAGGAGTGCCTAATAGAGTGGACAGTGAGTGGACACAGTGTTTAAAAACTCCAGCAGCACTGACCACTGAAGAACAGGGTAACAGAGTATCAGAGAAACAGATGGACTACAGTCTGTAACTGTAGAACTACAAAGTGCAGCTATACAGTAAGTGGAGCTGATAAAGTGGACAGTGAGGGTAGAAACGAGGAGGTGGTCAGAACGTTACGCCTGACTGGTGTATGATTCTATGAAAGCGTTCTCCTGTGTGCTGCTGCTCTGAACGCTGGATGAACCCATGCACTCCTGACAAAGCTGTCCAACCACAGGATTACGCGTGTGGACAGGACTCCTTAATCAACAGGCTAGAACAAAGGTAGAAGCATTCGCTTTTTAATCAACAGCAGATGCGGCGCACACGTGTCCAGATTCTGCTCATCAGATTTGGAAGTTCTGATGACAGCCTTCTATCTGCTGAGTGAAATCTTCCGTACTATGACATCCACTGTGCATATTCAGACTTACCTCTTCAAAATCAACGGGCCTCATTCACCAAACATTCCTAAGAAGAAATGTCTTCTTAAAAGCCACTTATACTGCAACAAATGGCAACTTGACAAGTAAAATTATCTTCAATATAGTCAGTACATCTAATATTTCTCCTGGCGAGATTGTAGTAAGTTTAATTTCAGATTATTGATTTTTTTTACAGGCATTTTTACAAGTTTTAGGTAGTTTTGTTAAGTAAAATGATCTCACCATATTAGCAGATAATGTTGCTTGTTGTACGAAATGAGCTTGAAACCAGCAAAACTACCTGCCACTATAGTGAGATCATTTTACTTGATAAAACAAGTAAAAAATGTCTATGAATAAGCTGGATAATCTCATTATAAGTGCACAACCATCTCAAAATGGGAAATACTAGACATATCAACTAGAATTACGGTCATTTCACTTAACAAGAGGCCTTTTTTTTGCAGTGTATGCAGTTTTGATGAAGATTCTGGCGTTTTCTTATGTGGGATTTCCTCTGAGGTAAGAACAGAATCTACACACACTCAAGAGCTCAAAGGAAAGAACAGTGCTGAGCTTTTCTTAGGGCCTTTCTCAAGAGCCCATTTAAGAACAAACTTAGGAAGAGATTGGAGGATGAAGTTTCTAATGTTCTAAATAATTGCAGTGGACCACAATACTTTGATCTAAAGTCAACACTATTAAAATACACTATATTGCCAAAAGTATTCAGTCACCCATCCAAATCATTGAGTTCAGGTGTTCCAATCACTTCTGTGACCACAGGTGTGTAAAGCCGAGCCCCTAGGCCTGCAGACTGCTTCTACAGACATTAGTGAAAGAATGGGTCGCTCTCAGGAGCTCAGTGAAGTCCAGCGTGGTTTGAAGTGTGTAAAACATTCATGACATTTTTTAGACTTTTTTACTGCAGTTTTACAGAGAATCAGACTGTAAGGGCTTAAATTCAAGCCTGTTATATTACTGATGGAGCTGTTTAGGCTGTTGGCTCTTTTAGCCTGTTAACCAGCTGACTAGACATTCTAGTTACGAACAAGAAACGGGTTCTTGCTTCATCAGTGCACTCGGGGGTCAGTGGGAGCAGCATGTGAGGCAAAGATTATTCCATTAACAGCAGAAGGGTTTTTCGTGCCGTGGCGTAGTGATATACAGTTCAGCTGTTGCGAGGCTGTTTATTGTGGATTTGAAAACAGCTTTGAACGTGGCTCAGCCAATCAGATTTTAGGACCAGAACTATCTCTTACCCCAAATACTGGGGCAGTCATGGGCTGGAGGTTAGACATTTACATTACATTACATTTGGCTGACGCTCTTATCCAGAGCGACTTACAGTTTGATCATTTTACACAGGTAGGCCAAGGCGGTGTTGGGAGTCTTGCCCAAGGACTCTTATTGGTATAGTGTAGGGTGTTTGCCCAGGTGGGGATTGAACCCCAGTCTACAGTGTAGAAGACAGAGGTGTTAACCACTACACCAACCAACCACTAGAGAACCAGCCCTGTCGCCGGGGCGGTCCCCTGGGTGCTGCGGATAGGGCTGCCCACCTCTCTGGGCAAGTGTGCTCACTGCCCCCTAGTGTGTGTGTGTGTGTGTGGAGTTTCACTGCACTGATGTGTTAAATGCAGAGGTGAAATTTCCCCGTTGTGAGACTAATAAGGGTCTCTTAATCTGTTTTATAATAACTCTTCGGACCCACCGGTGGGCCCTGGTCATTTAACGGGTTAAACTAGAAACTACAAGCACTTCGAACTGCCGATACTGTGCTTGTACGGTACCTTTTCAGACAGTGTAGGTTTCCTGCTCGACAGATCTCATCATGCTCCCCTCCTGCTTTACAATACTACTGCCTACAAATCAAAGTCTTCTGTTTTCACCAAACAAAATGTCAGGCCTTCCTGTACATCTGCTACGCACTGAGCAGAGGAAACCCCACAGAAAAACAGACCAGAACAAAATGCCTAGTTTTCCATTTAATCACATGCTTGCCCCAGATGCTAATTTCAGTGACAGATGTTGGAGTAATTGTAATGTAATGTAGAACAAACAGACTGCAGTCTGACCTCTGAGAAGGACCTGTTATTTCACAAAAATGACTGAATGCAGCCTCAGCCGGCAACACGAGTCTCCGTGGTGGCAGTGTGCTGCTGGAAAACATGCATTTATCCCAAAAATACCAAATTCCTTTTCATTACATTGATGTTGCTGATTATTATATCAAAGGCACTATCAAAGGAATGTGTATTTTTCTGCTTTTTTATTCCGCGCTTTCATAAATATACATCGACAAGAGTCTGAGCGACCCTGCTCAAACGAAGCCTTTCCTCCATGCTGTCTAGCTTCCTATACATTTTTAGCCCTATATGAATTCCCTGTGACAAAGTTTTCACAGCCCTCCATCCTCCCGATTCCTCAGTCCCACCTCTGTTCATCCTGGAGGGGTGCCAAAACTCCTTGCAATAAATTCCCCACTCCTAAACATTCCACAGTCAACTGTCAGTGGGATTATAACAAAGTGGGAGCAATTAGGAACAATTAGGAACCTGTGGCCATGGAAGTGATTGGAACACCTGAATTCAATGATTTGGATGGGTGAGTGAAAACTTTTGAATATAGAGTCCAGTGACGGCGCTTTACTCCACTGCATTCCACACTTTGCATTGCGCTTGGTGATGTAAGGCTTGGATGCAGCTGCTCGGCCATGGAAACCCATTCCATGAAGCTCTCTATGCTGTTCTTGAGCTGATCTGAAGGCCACATGAAGTTTGGAGGTCTGTAGTGATTGACTCTGCAGAAAGTCGGTGACCTCTGCGCACTATGACCCTCAGCATCCTCTGACCGCTCTGTCATTTTACGTGGCCGACCACTTCGTGGCTGAGTTGCTGTCGTTCCCAATCGCTTCCACTTTGTTATAATCCCACTGACAGTGGACTGTGGAATATTTAGTAGTGAGGAAATTTCACGACTGGACTTGCTGCGCAGGTGGCGTCCGATCACGGCACCACGCTGGAATTCTCTGAGCTCCTGAGAGCGACCCATTCTTTCACTAATGTCTGTAGAAGCAGTCTGCAGGCCTAGGGGCTCGGCTTTATACACCTGTGGCCATGGAAGTGACTGGAACACCTGAACTCAGTGATCTGGATGGGGGAGTGAAAACCTCTGGAAATATAATGTATCTATAAAGATTAAATGCTATGACATGTTATGATGTGCATACTGTTCCTTGACTTACTTACCCCTTAAACATGCCCCTTAAAAGTCCCAGGGAACACAGGGTAAAATATTAGAAATGTTTCTATGACGTTACATTAAACATCCAGCCCAGCTTGAGTAAAAAATATAAGATATAAATATGGCAATATGGTGATTAGCAACAGTGTTTGTTGTAAACTAGAGAGGAAGATCCCAGATATTAAACATGTTTCGGCTGATCGACTGCATCTGGGATAAGTGAGAAATCATTGGATGATTTCTGCCAAATTATTATTTTTTTAAGCTAGACGGGTCAGTTCTGCCACCAGGAAGATGCTTCTAACTTTGATTTTCTTTCATCTTAAAGATTCTTATTATTCAGTTACTATCTGGTCAAATGACGTGTTTTTGTCGATTTTCTACATGAAAATTTAATTAATGAATTTACACTGGAAAATTAAACGTACAATATAACTTATGCCGTAAGTTTTGCACAATTTTGCCAATTTTTTTTGCAATATGTTAAAATAAACAAATAAAGCAAGAAAAAAGTGTAAATTACAGAAGTGTGTTCTCTGTAGAGGATGCATAGAGAATATCGACAAAACGCCATTTGCCCAGAGATGTTTAAACTTCACGTGATTGCACATCCTGAAAAATTCACAGAACTGAGCAATAAGCATGTTTAAGGGGTTAAGACAATCAAAATGTTAAAGCAGAAGACCAGGCAGGAAAGACTATGAAGAAAACCTAAAGGAACAACATGCACAGCATGTACTGCACATCACGTAAAAACTATATATTACACCTTGTGAGATTTGCCAAGTAGTTCTGGCTTCTGGTTTAAGCTTGAAGGGCCAAGTCCTGAACAGGCAGAGGACTGAGGAACAGGGAGAAGATGGGAATTTATAGAAAGCTAGATAGGACAGAGGACAAGCTTCAGGCATGGCCCTTTCACAATCCTTATTTATTTCAAAACTCCATTAATCTTCTCTTAAATCATGCTGGGTAGAGTAAAACTGGATGCAGTGCTAGAAATAAGTCAACTTCATCAGGATTTGTGACAACGTACCTGTAATGCTCATCAATTAGTTTCTTAGCCGGAGTTCTCCAGATGATCCTGGGTTCAGGGCTGCCCGAAGCGCTGCAGTCCAGTCGCAAATAGTCACCGTAACTGATGTCTGTCTTCTGAGGAGAGGTGGAGGTGATTTTGGCTGTGGAGAAGCTCCTCCTGACCAGCAGACTCACAGTCCTCTTATCAGCACCCACAGCATTCACGGCCAGGCACTCATAGATCCCAGAGTCTTTTTCCGTCGGGCTGCGGATGAACAGTGTCCCGTTGGGGAAAACGAACAGTTTGCCGTCGATGACCTGGGAAGGACGTATTTGTATGCCGCTAGAGGTCACCCACCGGATGGCTGGGGTGGGGGCTCCTTTGGCACCACAGTGGATGTGGATGGACTGACCCTCAAAGATGGTGAGATTCTGGCGTCGCTGCTGCTGGATCATGGGTGGCAGCACTGAGACATGGAGCCGGACTGACAGTGTGTCAGCACCTGCGACGTTGCTGGCTATGCACTTATAGGTGCCCCTGTCGGAGTAAGTAGTCTGCTTAATTTGAAGGGTACCATTGCTGAAGAGCATAAGCCTCGATTCGCTGGTACTAACCGCGTACACCACTGTCCGGTTTGGAAGCACCCAGCTGCTGTGAGGGCTGGGAAGTCCTTGAGCTTGACAATCAAGATGAATACTGTCTCCCAGGTACACAGTCAATTCCCGGTGTCGTGGCAGCGACATCTTCGGCTGTTGCGCCAGAACCACCAGGGTAACCGTCATCTTATCAACACCATACGGATTCTGAGCAGTGCAGAGGTACTGGCCGCGGTCCTGGGGCTGAGCGCTGTTGATCACGAAGGTGCCGTTGGACCGTACCTCGAACCGCTGGATTCTGGTGTTCGCCGACATGATGGCACCTGGAAAACGAGAAAATCAGGAAATACAGACGTGTACAGAAAAAAAACAGGCATATATGTCATATTTTCTTTCGAGAGATTGGATGTAACAGTAATGTGACATCCATAACAGTGATTTATTGCCCTTCTTCAGTCGTTTCGGTGTCACAGAAGGCACACAGATGTTCCCTAGGCATGTGTTAGTCATACCGATGGCTTCTGGATTTTACACAGAGGCAGAAGTCCAAATTCAGCTTTTGTGCAGCAGCAGCTCAGCGCAGAAGAGAAAAAACACTGGCAGCTGTCAGACTCAAGGACCAAACAGATACAAAACAATCTAGAATCTGAATGATAGCAATGATACAATGCTATGATAAGAGAAAACATCTTAAATCTAGTCAATATACTTAACATTTTTCCTGCTTTTACACCAGCGGTACACAAAGTACGCAAATAATGTGCTGGAGTTAAAGTCGAGGCACCCAAGGTAAAATATTCCTCCAGTAAAAGTAGAAGTTCCTCCCTTTAGACCTCCACTTGAGTAAAAGTACTAAAGTATTTACCTTCAAATGTACTTAAGTATAAAGTAAAAGTACTAAAAGAGTAATTCTGGCTCTGATGTCCTGTTATCATTTTTATAACCAGACTGGCTTCATGAACTCATTTCAGGTGAAAGTCCTCCAGCGTCTCTCTTGGTAAACCAGTCTTTTAATAGAACGTCATTAATTAGTGACGCTGACGTCTATTAAAATGATCAGAAGCACAAAACACTGAAGGTAAACAGTTTCCATCAGGGAGAACCGAGTGGCTCTGAAATCACTTTTTACACACAAGCAAAGTTTCAGTTTCAGATTTATTTACAACTTAGTTCCAAGTTTAAGTTGAATAAAAACTGGCTTTAAACTCAGGATCACAGATGAGCTCCTTTACTATGTTGATCTGTAGGCGTCTGTTCATAAACATAAACCAGCCCAAACTCATTTACTATAAAATGAAATGGTGTTTGTAGAAATTCAGAAAAAAGCCGCGTCAGTCTCGACTGCATATGTGGACATATTTCTATATTGAGCTCTATTTACACAAAGTTAGGTTAGTTCATCATTTATGTTGAACAGACTCTCCCAAAGTTTGACGCTGCTGCGCTGACGTTGAACCGCGTGCTGCACTGGGTCGGTATGACCAACAGGTCAAAACCAGCTCTAAACAAAGTGACCGCTGGGCCCTGATTGGTGCTCTGGCTTTGTGCTTCTTTCGTTTTGACATGTGACGTTTTTATACACACAGAAACCAAAAGGAACGACAGATTTCTCAAAATGTAGGAGGAAAAAGTCGGATATTAGACTCTGAAATGTAGTGGAGTGAAAGGAAAAAGTCGCCCAGAACGAAGAAACTTCAGTACAGATACACCAAAAATACTAAAGTACAGAAATTAATTACATTTACTCAGTTACTCAGTTACTCAGTTACTGTCCACCACTGTTTAACCCACACACTTTAACTGAATAGTGGGCTGTTAAAGGGGCTGTCCCAATCAGGTGTGTTGGGAGCAGGGAAAAGTGCAGGGCAGTGAGAAACACTGATCTAGAGTCCCAAGTCTGATCTGCCAACAGAATATTCATAAATAATGATAAAATGTAAAAAGGAAGGTCTTTTGCAGTTTTATAATAAATGCATTGAATCACATTTGTGTTTTTAACCTCAAATAATGTTGTTTGCATGTGTTAAGCAGTACGCATACCTGTGGAGACCTTGGTCCAGGTGAGGAAAGGTTTAGGCTCCCCTACAGAATCACACGGAAGCTGCACATCTGTTTCGGCGTTTACTGTGATTGTGTTGAGATTTGCTGTGGTGATTCTGGGCCTCGATCTCAGTAGAGAAACAGCTGGAGGCCGAGCAGATGACACAGCGGTGCCTAAGTGCCTGTTGGTAGAAACTTCACTCGTCTGAACTCTGCTTCTGTGCTGAGAGGTTGTTTTTAGGTGTACTGTCCTACTTGTTGGTTGAGTAGTAGTTGTAGGTGACATGGTGGTCACCTTGATGGTGCTCGTTGCTTGCATAGTGTTTGTAGTCGTAATTGATGAGGTAGTTGATTTGATGGTACTTGTTGGTTGAGTCGTGGTCGTAGATATTTTAGGCAATGAGGTTGTTGATTTGACGGCACTGACAGAGCCTGGTCTGAAGAACTCGGAGGAATTGATAACCGATGGCTTTCTAGGTATAACAAATGGATTTCTAGGATTGGTGTAATAGGGGTACCTATAGATATTGGGCGTCCTTCCACTGTGCCTGTCAGGGATGTAGTTCGTTGCAGGATTTCTTGAATTAAAAGGAATTCTGTTATCTGCTATTGGCACCCTGGGTTTTGAAGGGGGTTGTGTTGTAGTCGTGGTGATACTAACGGTAGTGAGGACAGGAGTAGAAAAACTGGGCACTGTGGCTGTTACTGCTATTGTTGTAGGCGTTTCTGACGCTGTAGATGTAAGTGCTGAAGGTTTTGTTGATGCTGGAATTCTGAATGTAGTCGTCAACGGTGTAGTTGTGGGTGCAGCAGTACTTCTTGAAGTGACACTAGGTTCAGTTATCTTATCCACCATTGCCTCACCAACCTCTGGACCTGTGTTTTTAGTTTTAGGGAAACTAGCACTCTGTTCATGCTGAGTGGTAGGAACGGTTGTTTCTGAGATAGTGGTCAGAGATAAAGGGATCAGTGGTAAATCTGTAAAAGGTTCCTTGTCTTTTGATTCCTGCTTTGAGTTTTGTGCCTCGTTATCTTTGTATGTAAATTCTACAATGGGAGGAGGTGGTGAGACTCTAACAACCAACTCTTCTGACTTAGCAGAGTTTAAATATTTCAAGTTCTCAGCCTCAGCGAGGCCTTCCTTTGGGCATGATCCATGTATGCGAGGCAAATCTGGTGCAAGTGCACCAGGGCTTGGTGTGAAGATGTCGGTCGCATCATCTTCGCTGATGGCCTTCTGAGATGGTTCCACTGCAGAGAGAATGCTTGCAAACTCCTCTTGAGTAGCTGCCAGAGGAACGGTTTTGTGGTCTGGCTGAGACGTTGGAGCTGCTTCTGTAGAAGCAGTGAACTCATTCGTCTTGACCACCGTGTGTTCATTTCGCCAATCCTCTGTGGATACGTCTTCATTTGCTCTCCTATGACATGTGACCACAGACTTGATGGGTGGTGTACTACCAATGGATGCTGTGGGTTGAGTCTCCAGGTTGGTGGAACTAACTTTCCATTTGTGGGTGAGTGGTTTGATTTCCTCATCAGGCAGAGTGACACTTGTTATATCATTCCTAACACTATCCGTTGAGGGCTTCTTGTATTCAGGGGAAGTATATGTATTGGCTCTGTCAGTGGGAAAGGCTGTTGTTGAGGAAGATGTGGTTATAATGATTGATGGAGGGTGATCTCCAGCAACTTTGGGCATCGTAAACATCTGTGGTTTGCTAGTGGTTAAGGGTGAGGAAGGCCTCAGTCTTAATCTATTTATCCGTCGCCTATTTCCAAATCGTCTTCTGGAGTTCCAGGGGATTCTTGGCTTTGAAGGTGTGGAACTGGGTGGAAGCTTAGGCTTTGTTGTTGGCGTGGAGGTGGAAAACAACAAATCAGGGCCAATTTCGTTCTTTGTGGGCACCACATTAATATTAGCACTGGGTGAGATGATGGTAGACTTCTGTGAGATGCTGAGCTCTTTCTTTACCCCTTGTTCTGGCGCAGTGACAGGCCCTGCAGACACAGAGTTATTTTCCATTTGTTGATTTTCTTCTCTGTTTGAAGTACTAGTAGTTAAAGTGTTTACACGGCTTCCCTCCAGGACATTTATCTCAGTGATGGTGTAATTGGACGCAGCTGTGGGCTTTGCAGTGTCAGACCACAGTGTCGCTCCACTGAAATCAGTGCTGAGTGAAGGGGCAACTATTTGGTGCAAGTCATATTGGCCTTCAGTATGTGGTGAAGCTGTGGTTGATATTGCACTGTCACTATGGTGATCTAGATTTTGTTGAATTGTACTGCGATTAGACTCCTCATTTGAGCTTGTGTCATCAGGAGAAGATCCCTCTGTGTTCTCAGGAGATTCTAGATTATTCACATTGGAGCTTACAGCTGATGATCTGCTTTGGATAAAGTTCGGTGGTGTGGATTTTTGGACAGTCTTTTCACGAATTTTGGCCAGAATGTCAGCCCATCTCTGTGGATCAATTTTGTTTTTTGATGTATCAATATTTCTTCTGTTTTCGAGGATGCTTTTCCTTTGTTGTCCATTCAAGCCTTTCCTAAGAGGTTGTCTGCGGTCTGGAAGCCTTCGCTGGGAGTTTCTGAAAGGATGTCTTGAATGTGGTCCCCTTCTTTGGTTGATAAAAGGCCTATTTGATGGGATTCTCTCTTGGGCAGAATCTCCAGAGGCCTCCTCTACATCCTCTAAAAATGCTCTGACCTTCGTGGACACCCCTGCTGCAGACTGGGGTTGCATGGGGTGTCGTCTGAGAGTCTGCATTCCTTGTCTTCTCATGATGGTGAGCTTCATAGCCAGAGTATCCATACCATGCTCATTCAAAGCCACACATTTGTAATATCCATTGTTATTAGATTTGCCGTGAGGAATGAGCAGCGTTCCGTTGGAGAAGACAAAACCTCTAGACGAGTTTGCTTTGGCACCGATCACCTCACCATCTGGAAATATCCAGTTCACTACAGCATCTGGCTTCGCAGAAGAGTGGCAAGGCAGAGAAACAGACTCGCCGACAAATCTGGTTACAGGAACCCCAACCTCGTCACCCGGGGGAGGGGCAGAAGATTCCACAACAGACAAACGGAAAGGTAACATGTCCATATCTCCTGGAACCTCTGCGATGCAGTAGTACACACCAGAGTCAGAATAATCAACAGGTTTGAGGAGAAGTCTGCCAGCCGTGGAGATGGACAGCCGGTGGTTCGGACTGCTGAAGGGAGCTTTAACCTTAGAGCCGTCAGGTAGCATCCAATGAATAGCTGGTTCACCAGAGCTTAGCACACTGCAGTCCATCTCGATCCTGCCACCCACAACTGAAGTAAACATCGTCTGGGTTGCATTGTTATGCTTGATCATTACCCAGGATCTCCTCTGTCGTCTTATCCGATCAACATTTGTGGTCGCTGACATTTGTGTAGATAGAATGAGCTTCACAGTCTTGGATGTAGAATAGGGCCTATTTAGTTGTATGTTGACTAAAGACTGCATGAGCCAAGACGGATGGGATAAAAGGTTAGCTCGGACTCCGGTGTAATAGTACGCATCCCTTTCAACGTCCTGCCTGTACCTATAACTCAGCTCAGGTTCTTTACTCAGCATGATCTCTCTCCGAAGGTGCACGGGCGTCTCACTGTAGTAAGCGAGTAGTCTCCATAAGCTCTCATAGTTCTCTTGTTCTATTGGACATTCGAGGTCAAAGTAGAGGGCCATGTTTGCATCGATTTCCAAAGATTTGGTGTAATTCCAAGCGATTTTGGTGGAATCTCTAAGCTCCAGAATTCGGCAGGTCAAATCGACTTTGTTTCCATGCTCGTCCCAAAGGTTCAACGTGGCATTTCCAAATGGTGGTCTGAACTCCTCCAGCGAAAGCAGCTCACTGAGGTTCTCCTCCGCTGAGATGTCCCTCACGGAGGAGCTTATGATGGGTCCTGTGCATTCTAGGGCCGTGAGTTTAAAGACTGCTTTCCCTCTTAGCTGGTGTGGTGAAGCACACACTGGGCATAGCTGACCTTTGGCGTATGCTTTGTCCTGCTTACATTTCATCACACCTAGAAAAGAATCAAAGAGTTAGACGCCACTGGACACTGGACTGAGAATTATCTTCAAATCTGGTACCAACAGAGATGACCAGCACATACCTGCACTTAGGTGAACGTGTGATTTCGTCATGAAATAATGATGCATGTAAAACTACAAGAGTACAAGAGTATCACAGCATATTTAATGCAATGCTTTTCTTTCTTTATTTATTTTTCTTCATCAATTATAAAATAGGACGATAGTCAGAGGGTGATTTGTCCCCGCTGTGCTGATGCTGTCACTGATGTAATGATATTAAATACAATAAAGAAGTTTGTAATTTAATGTTCAAAGATGAAATGCGGTGGAGTGAAAATTAGATCCTTTTTTATTCAAAGATTCTTGAGTAGAAGTAAAAGTATTACCACTTCAAATTATTTAGTGAAGTAAAAACTATCAAAAATTTACTTAAGTACCGTAAATGTAACGAGGATCTGCAAATTATTAATACAATTATTTTCCACAATGCCTTTTATTTCAAAAGTGACAATCGCGTCCTGAGACTGAAAATCACAGTATATTATTTATTTTTTGGCCAAATATGTGAAATATTGAATAAAACATCTAAACATCTAAATATACTAAGTCGTTACTGTGAAGTCAGATGTAAAAGCGCCTTGTTAAATTTCATGTTTTGTTGATTTTCTAAGTGAAAGTACGTGAACATCCTCTACAGAGACACAGCGCTGAACGTTTTAATACACAATTACTGTTTATTTACTGAATAAAACATTGGCCTGTGCACAAGTTATGACATTGTATGTGTATATATATATACAGCACTGTGGGAAAGTTTTAGGGCATCTAAGTAAAGTTTTAACCAGTTTCCCTCAGCAGTGAGTTTATCACAATATACATTAGAATAAAGTCGTATTCATAATTCAAATAACCACAAAAACAATAAACAGTAACAAGAATTTCTCGGGTCCATATTTTTCCTGGACACCTTCACAGCCGCCACAGAGACTTGTTAATATCATCAATTACATCATGAGCTCAATTTACTGAGCACTGATTGGTCAAACCAGGAGCTGCTTTATAACTACATATAATACTGGGCTTCCTCGAGGAGGAGAGGCTTGGAGATGGGGAAACAAACACACCAACATCCATTATTAATTAATATTCTATACATTTTGTTTATTCAAATATTAACACTCTTCTC
This sequence comes from Pygocentrus nattereri, assembly GCF_015220715.1. Taxonomy (NCBI): domain Eukaryota; kingdom Metazoa; phylum Chordata; class Actinopteri; order Characiformes; family Serrasalmidae; genus Pygocentrus; species Pygocentrus nattereri. The sequence continues at coordinate 47,066,407 of NC_051216.1, forward strand.
AGCAAATAAACACAAACGACACAAATAAATAGATTTTGAAAATGTGTCTTAGGTGCCAAGACTTTCGCACAGTACTGTAAATATATATATGTGTGGATTAAGTTTGTTAAATTCAGCAAATTAAAAGACAATGTGCATTAAAATACGCATATAAATACTGTTCCCTGTAAAAGATGTGTTACTTATTTTCACTTACAATCCACGAAATGCGTCATTTGATCAGGATCATTTTACGACTGTGTGTAAAATAACGAACATTATCATGTAAAATGGCAGGTGGGTCCAAATTTGCGAATGCTTGCATGTCGCTGCTGTCAGATCAAAACCTCGTATCTCCAACATGGTAACTTTACAGGAGAAGGAAAAAATCTACTTTACCTATAATGTAAGTCAATGGAACCGAACGGTTTTCCACATCATTCTGGGTCGGTTCTACAGTCTAAAAGCCAGCAGGCGTTTTCAAATCATGTCAAAGGAGATATCTCACATAATTTGGTGTCTAGTCTACACTTTGAGTCCTGATTGCCATTAAAAATGTAAACGGACATGATTGAATGGTTACCTGAATGACGTGCTGTCCAGGCGCCGAGCCAGTTCAGTCTACAGTCGCAGGTCCACGGGTTGCCATACAGGAAGAGGTTCTCCAGCTGAGGCATGTTCTTCAGCATATCTCTCGGCAGGGACGTCAGGAGGTTATCTGACAGGTAGAGGTGTTTGAGGGTGGAGACAGGGAAGCGCTGTAGCAGTGAAAATGTGCTGAAGGTAGCGGGATGGAGCTGCTGCAGAAGGTTCCCCTCCAGGTGGAGCAGCCGGAGCGACGTCATGCCGTGGAAGGCGTCTGGGTGGATAAACTCGATGCGGTTGTTGTCCAGGTGCAGCCGAACGAGGCCTGTCAGACCGAGCAAGCTGTGGCCAGTGATCGCCCTCACCTTATTGTAGCTCATTTTCAGCACCTGGAAAAAGAGAAATGGAATTTTGGATGCGACGCAGTGGATGCAGTGCTGGATAATTTGCCGTCTTCTATGCAGCACATGGCCTATAACCGCTTGAGTTGAACCACAAAGTAATGCTGTGGTGATTTGTGCCAGTGTCAGAGCTGATCCAGGGATTTTTTGATGGATTGGGAATCGCCTACACTCTCAGAAATAAAAGTCGTAACCTGTCTCTGGATCAGAGCCCCTCTTCTCACTGGGATGGTTCCCTCAAGAGTTCATCTCAGTACCTTTAGCCAGGGAACATAACTGAACCATAATCCACTGAAATCCCACATATGGACCAGCTGCCCACCCTACATTGAAGTTCTCATGGACTCCCAGCTATTCCTACTATCAATACTACTGCTATTAATATTAGTGGTATAATAACTCTGTAGGTACTTTGACCAGAGGAGGACGGGTCCCCACTGGTGAGCCTTGGTTCCTCCCAAGGTTTCTTCCTCAGCTCTGAGGGAGGTTCTCCTGGCCACCGTCCCCCCTGGCTTGCTCACCTGGGGGTTTTACATTCCTGTTAAAACTTCACCTTTACTGGAATTCTGTGAAGCGGCTTTCTGACAACATCCGTTGTAAAAAGCGCTACAAATGGATTTGCCCGATGACCGCTGGGATAGGCTCCAGCACCCCCCGCGGCCCTGAGGGAGAAGCGGCTTAGAAAACGGATGGATGGATTGATGGATATTAACTCCACATACCCCTACTGCTGTAATTTAAAAATAAATAAATAATAAAACGTAAAGAAATCAGACCTGGAGAACAACTGCTTTACCTGCAAGGCCAGTAGGTCACGAAAAACCCCATCTGGAATTTTATGGATGTCATTCCCGTGCATCATCAGAAGCTCCAGTTTCCTCTGTCCAGTGAAGGAGCGCTCCGTGATCTGAGTGATGCTGTTAAACCTGCGGGAGAGGAACCAACCATGATGGTCTCTTTCAGCGCTGTCGAACAGCAACTTCCCTCTTATAATGCAGCAAATCCGTCTCCGCAAGACTTTCGCACAGTACTGTATATATATATATATATAAGTTTGTAGAGAAGTGCAGTAGCACATTAACCACGTACGCTATGAACCAACACCATGACGGCTTCCTAGCACTATAAACAGCTACTGTAAACTGAGGCCAACCACACGACCCTTTATTTCGTGACTGTGAACTGGCTACTGTTATGAGTTTGCTGTGTGCATCCTGCCACGTTAATCAACATCAAATGCTGAGTTCGCATTACGAACCACAGTGTCTCTTTAAATTGGCCAGCTGTCTTTACAGTGGTGGTGATGGGAACCAGGTGTCGCCATGACTACAACACAGATATAGACACTTTATTTACCATCCAGAACCACCAGAGAACCTACACGAGTCTTCTGAGCTTATATGGAACATTGATGATGGAAAACAGTGGAAAATCTGCATGTCTCCCTCCACCATGAATGGAGTTGAAGTTCTCTAAACTCTCATAAAACAGCATCTCAGTCATCAGGCAGTAGTTACTCTGAATTATGCTACAGGTGCATGTGCATCTCATTCCTCTTATTCCTGTTATTCAATATTAGATGCAGAATTGTGTGAATTGCCACCCTCTGAGCCGAATTCCTTGGAATTTGTCATGGTTTCGATGTAAACAGTGTCATCTAGAGTTTGAACTGAAACGCTCTATTTTAGAGAGTCAGAGCTGCTCACAGTGGTGGTGATGGGAACCAGACGTCCCTCTAAAAGCTCTTACAGAAAGTTCCTACATGAGCTGGTTCTGAATTCACTGCCTGATGACTGAGACGCTGTTTTATGAGAGTTTAGAGAACTTCAACTCCATTCATGGTGGAGGGAGACATGCAGGGCGCTGTGCGGCAAAATAGTCCCCAAAGAAAACTCATTATTCCAGATTTTCCACTGTTTTCCATCAT
>NC_051216.1:47074298-47151798 GCF_015220715.1 Pygocentrus nattereri
GATGTTCTGGCTTGTTAATGGGTTGATATCCCAGTGTAAAGGGCTCTAATGGTTGGACAGGTGACCAGTGGCTGATAAATGCACTTGATGGTTTCCTAATGGGATCTAAAGGTGTTCTACAGGAAACTGGTGCTGTCTAATGGAAGCCGATTCCCATTCTAATGGTCCTTTTCCAGCAGGTCAGTGGAGTAGCCCTTCGTCCCCGGTCACTTTCTGACCCACAGAGCCAGGGATGAACGTCGTAAAGGGGGGCTGATAAATTACGCAACAGGTGGGCTTCAGTCTGTAACTGCACACTACAGCAGGGCTCTAAGGTAGGTGTTTCCAATAAAGTGGCCAGTGAGTGTGTCCTAGAAGCCCCTCTGAGCAGGTGCGGTGCAGTTGGTGAAGGTGGCCACGGGGGGCGCTCTTACCCGAGGTTGACGCGCTGCGCGTGGGCGGGCATGGGGGTGGGCAGGGCCCGGAGGGAGCGGAAGGTACAGTGCAGCTCGTTGGGGCGCGGGCACGCGCAGGGTCTCGGGCACGCTGAGGCGGCGCTGCGTGGGGCGCGCAGGAGCACGAGCAGCAGGAGAGGCGCGAGCGCCGCCGCGCGCATGCGCGCGCGCATCTCGGCTTCAGACGCTGTGCCAGTGAAAGGAGGCTGCAAGTTAGCGTTGTCATTAGAACTGCCCGTTCCACCTTAAACGGCTGCACCGTTTAAGGTGGAACGGAAAAAAAAAACATAAGCAGATACGGTGTGAGGAAGAAACAATGACGAGAAATAAAGGCCTTTCACAAAAAAGGGAGGACTTTTATTGATAAATAAATAAGTAAACGCATAAACAAAAGGCATTCTCATGAATATTCATCAGGGATGAGCGTATAGAGAGACGAATACATGCATAAATTAAAGTAATGGGCGAATCAGTGAGTGAATGGATGGATAGGCAGACTAAATAAAATAAAAATCCAATTAAAAAAAGAAGTCATAATATAATAATGGATAGTAAACAGCTATCACAATAATAATAATAATAATAATAATAATAATAATGTGGGTTACTTTGTTGTTTAATTGCAAGCCCATGAAAAATATTATAAGTAATGACAACTTTAATTAACTAATTGATTAATTAATTAATTATCATACCTCTGAGAGTCATCAGCCCCTCGTCTCGTGCACATTTCCTCAGCACAGCTCATTGATCTGCCCCCCACAGAGTGAATCCCCCAGCATTATCATATCCCACTCGAGACAAATCCACCACAGATCCCGCGCGTGGCCGCCTGGGAACAATTAAAAAACGTATAATAATGGAAATAAAACGAAAAGTCCACTTCAGCGTGATGGGGTCTCGCGCTCGCTCGAGCGCATGGGTGCGTGGTCTGTAATAAAGCAGGGGTCCGTCCACGTGCAGAAAGTTGAGGAGGACTGCAGGCTCGCGCGAATGCGTCTGAGAGCTCCTCGAGCTGCTTTTAGATGGGGCTGGAAAGGAGGAGCGAGCAGGAGAGCGAACCTAGCCCAGCCCAGCGCAGCCTGACCCCAAGTCAGTCCACTCAGCTCCAGCACTGCGGGGTTCGGAGGGCACAGATTAATCAATTAAACCCTGGAATCACTTCGTCATATCAGCCCTTAGAACCCGGAGAACGGTGAGTCACCGGGTCAGCGGTGCAGAACAACAGGCATAAATCTAAACCATTATAAATAATAAAATAAAATAATACATTTAAAAATCACAGCGAAGATGAGAAAGTGGCAGAGGTGTAAAATTCAGGTCCAGAAAGTAAAAATCCTTCCCAGGGTTTTGTTCCAACCGGCTGGCTTCTCTGGTTAGATCGCACCACCAGCAGGGCTGCCCAGGCAGTTGGAACAAAGTCCTGGGAAGGATTCTTACTTTCTGGACCTGGATTATTTAGACAAGCAATGTCACTGAAACTGCACGCGTTAAAAAGATGGTTCTTTAATAAAGAAAATGGTTCTATATAGAACCACGAACACTCAGATTGATGCAGAGTGTGCTGTAGCTGGTTCTATACAGACTGGTTCTGTAGAGCACCAAAAAGGGTTCTGCTATGGGTTCAATATCAAGCTCTCTCAAAAACAAATCTACAGCACCTTCCCATCAATCTGAAGAACCCCTTCATGATGCAAGGAACCCTTGTAAAGAACCTCATGCAAAGGGTTCCTTGAATGTTCATGGTTCTGTATGGAACCATCTTTACTAAGGGTGAGGTCAGAGTCTGATGAGTGACCTGATTGTGAATCATGCTGCTGTTGATGGGACAAAAACAGCAATAATATCAGGATTTGGGTCATTTTCCGAGCTGAATTAGGCCCCGGCGCTGACATCACAGCCCGGTGACGTCACGCGTGCTGGTTAGGAGCGGGCCTGCTGAAGGTCCTGATACGTGGATCACGTTTGGACCTTAAAGGTCTGAAGTTATGAAGGCTGGAAGTGACCCACCGTTCTCAGGGTTCTGAGGGTTAACCCTTGGAGCCCTTAGAAAGATGAAGGTCACTTCTGGTCACCCCATCACCCAAGCCCTGATAGTATTGCTGTTTTTTGGCCTTCATATTCCAACAACAGCGACATGATTCCCAATCAGATCGTCATCAGGCTCTGACCTCACCATCCAGAGTGATTTCATCCACCTGTGACCGTCCATCAGCCAGAGATCAGCTCCACAACCACCCAAACCCACTCGCTGCTGTTAAACTCCATCTCTTATGCTTATAGTATAATATTATAAACAAAGGGCTTTCAGCTCAGAGACACTCCAGACGGACCATTTCTGGAAGGATAACTATGACTGCACTTGTTTTCCAGATCTCTATCGTTAAGAAAGTACAAGATTTAGCAGGTGCTTTGATCAGAAATGAGCCGAATTCATAAAAAATATAGAATTAGAATTTCATTGGTGGACAGTAACTGAGTATCTGAGTAACTAAGTATCTGAGTACCTGAGTATCTGAGTAAATGTAATTGGTTTCTGTACTTTAGTATTTTTGGTGTATCTGTACTGAAGTTTCTCCGTTCTGGGCGACTTTTTCCTTTCACTCCACTACATTTCAGAGTCTAATCTCCGACTTTTTCCTCCTACATTTTGAGAAATCTGTCGTTCCTTTTGGTTTCTGTGTGTATAAAAACGTAACATGTCAAAACGAGAGAAGCACAAAGCCAGAGCACCAATCAGGGCCCAGCGGTCACTTTGTTTAGAGCTGGTTTTGACCTGTTGGTCATACCGACCCAGTGCAGCACGCGGTTCAACGTCAGCGCAGCAGCGTAAAACTTTGGGAGAGTCTGTTCAACATAAATGATGAACTAACCTAACTTTGTGTAAATAGAGCTCAATATAGAAATATGTCCACATATGCAGTCGAGACTGACGCGGCTTTTTTCTGAATTTCTACAAACACCATTTCATTTTATAGTAAATGAGTTTGGGCTGGTTTATGTTTATGAACAGACGCCTACAGATCAACATAGTAAAGGAGCTCATCTGTGATCCTGAGTTTAAAGCCAGTTTTTATTCAACTTAAACTTGGAACTAAGTTGTAAATAAATCTGAAACTGAAACTTTGCTTGTGTGTAAAAAGTGATTTCAGAGCCACTCGGTTCTCCCTGATGGAAACTGTTTACCTTCAGTGTTTTGTGCTTCTGATCATTTTAATAGACGTCAGCGTCACTAATTAATGACGTTCTATTAAAAGACTGGTTTACCAAGAGAGACGCTGGAGGACTTTCACCTGAAATGAGTTCATGAAGCCAGTCTGGTTATAAAAATGATAACAGGACATCAGAGCCAGAATTACTCTTTTAGTACTTTTACTTTATACTTAAGTACATTTGAAGGGAAATACTTTAGTACTTTTACTCAAGTGGAGGTCTAAAGGGAGGAACTTCTACTTTACTGGAGGAATATTTTACCTTGGGGGTCTCGACTTTAACTCAGGTACGTGGTTTGTGCACTTCGTCCACCTCTGTAGAATTTACATGTCAAACAATGGCAAATCTGAGCAGTGCAGGGTCTCCTGATAATAACACCACACGGCTGTCACATGTAAATCTTTATAATTGCAAGTGTAGATCCAAAAAATTCCAAGTCCACGGAATCTTAGGTTTCTAAGTGTTCACAGCTTTTGTCATTTGCTGCAGTCCATTCTCCCAACTTTGCTTAAACTGTCATCTATTTTGATTTGATTTAAAGTGACACTGAAATATTTAGATTTAAAAACGTAAAAATGGCTGTTCTATATTTTGCGTGGTGGCGGTGTGTTAGAGTGTGTTGCGCTGGTGCGAGTGGATCAGACACAGCAGTGCTGCTGGAGTTTTTAAACACTGTGTCCACTCACTGTCCACTCTATTAGACACTCCTACCTTATCGGTCCACCTTGCAGATGTAAAGTCAGAGACGACAGCTCATCTGCTGCTGCACAGTTTGTGTCGGTCGTCCTCTAGTCCTTCATCAGTGGTCACAGGACGCTGCCCACAGGACGCTGCCCACAGGACGCTGCTGGCTGGATATTTTTGGTTGGTGGACTGTTCTCAGTCCAGCAGCACTGCTGTGTCTGATCCACTCAGACCAGCACAACACACACTAACACACCACCACCACGTCAGTGTTACTGCAGTGCTGAGAATGACCCACCACCCAAACAGTACCTGCTCTGTGAGGGTCCATGGGGGTCCTGACCACTGAAGAACAGGGTAACAGAGTATCAGAGAAACAGATGGACTACAGTCTGTAACTGTAGAACTACAGAGAGCAGCTATACAGTAAGTGGAGATCATAAAGTGGACAATGAGGTTAGAAACAAGGAGGTGGTCATGATGTTCTGCCTGACCGGTGTATATAACCATTTCCAAAGAACCCTTGAGGAACCTTCAGACCTTTCCCTTCGAGATTCTGTACCATAAATAACCCTGTCTATGAATAATCGGTCACTTTCCTCCCTGTTGTCACTGGTATTTGAGATCGGAGTGACTCGGGCCCGTCGTATATCTTCTGAAGTTGGGAGAGTTGCTGTTGTTTGGTCAGGGCTTTGGTCAGCAGTTTCTCTTCAGCTGTGTTGCACATAGCTGTGGCCTCTAAGAGGTGGTCCAACTGTTCTCATAGCAAGAATAGAAACGTCCAAAATAAACGTGTAAATAGTTGGAATTATTCTGGTAACAATGGCATCCAGAGCCAGTTTCCCTTTAACCCGCTGTTCTCTAAAGACGGAACGAGAATATATGCGCTGGAAAGGAAACCTGTGAAAAGTCTGGGAGGGTCAGATAACAAGGCCGTTACTCCAGCACCGCGACTATATTTAACGTTTTCTTCTGGCTTCTTTTAGCCGTCAAACTTAAGCCACCGTTCTTACACGTTACAGAACCAGGTTAGTGCCGCATTCACGCTCAGAGATAAAGGCCCTAGACCGTCTCTGGGTCAGTTCCCCTGGGGTGGTTCCCTCAAGGCTCCATCTCAGTGCCTTTAGTCAGGGAACATAACGGAACCATAATCCACTGAAATGATCTGTTCTCAGCTGGACTGACTCCACTCACCTGCCTCACCTCGCCTCCAGGCTTTTACTCTACTGCTCTGTTTTAAAACATTCGGTTATGAAAAGGAACAAATACCAACTTTTCACCTGGAGGAACTGATTTAAGCTCCACCATCAGACCTTAGAACCACTGCTGGAGCTTTGAGGGAATATCTAAACTGTTTGAACCTTGATGATCGAGAAGTGTTCCTCAACAGAACCTGCATTTCTAACAGTGTATGTAGCTTAAACATGGAGTATTTGGGTGGTGGGTACAGGGAGATTTACTGGAAAGAGGCCCTGAATGTTGTGTAATAAAGCAAGCTGAAGAAGTCAGAACCAAACAACGCGCAATGAGCTCCTCAGCATGTGGATCTTCAGCTTGGGATGCCCCCGCGTCGGAGCGATGAGGCAGGCGTCGGACAGACGTTTAACCTCTGTTTGTAAATCCCGGGTGCGGACCCCCCGTACCCCTTCGTGTGCCTGGCAGAAAACGGAGACCACTTCCAGCATCGCATGCAATGCCATGGATTCCACACGTGAAGGTATGTAGTGCACACATCAGATGCTTCATCCTAACTGGACTTACAGCAGAATATTCCGGGCCTCTTTCGAGTGAATCTCCCTGCATCCACCACCCAAACAGTACCTGCTCTGTGAGGGTCCATGGGGGTCCTGACCACTGAAGAACAGGGTAACAGAGTATCAGAGAAACAGATGGACTACAGTCTGTAACTGTAGAACTACAGAGTGCAGCTATACAGTAAGTGGAGCTGATAAAGTGGACAGTGAGCTTAGAAAAGAGGAGGTGGTCAGGATGTTCTGCCTGACCGGTGTACAGTGTCAGGAACCGCATAAGCAGGTTTATTAAAGACTACTAACATATATAAGATTACGATTATATGTTTGCTTTAAGCTAAAGAAGCAAACGTCACTACCTTCGCAGTAAACCACGGAAATTTTACTGTTTTGGTGAACTGTCCCTTCAAGCATTTTGCTGCCAGTTAGCTGTTTAGAGGGACTCATTTATGGCTTTTGTATTGTTTATTCATTTATTTTGACCGTATACGAGCAGCGGAGTCAGTTTTAGCATTTAAACAGAAGAGGGGTTTGAATAATAACAGCACAACTATTTATTCCTCATGAAAAAGGCCTTTAATAGCAGAACCGTGGCATTAACCCGCTGAAGACAGACAGCGCCCACATGCACAGCAGCTTTAGAGCATCAACACTTCCTCCAGATGAAAAAGGCTGCAGGCCATATCCTACTATTATAACAAGCATGTGCGTGTCCCAATAAAATACATGATAGAATAATGCTTTTGATGTCCAGTTGTTGTTGATAAATCAGGATTATAGATTCCATCTGGCTCCACACAAAGCACTTAAAACCAAGGGGGAGACACAAAGATGCTCCGCTGAGGAATCACGAAGACTTGCGGCCTTTGTGTTTCGTGTCGTCTGACGTGCAGTGACGCCAGCTGGACGCGTCTCAGAAGGTCTTAGTCGGATCACAGTGAGCTTCATAAAAACGACCCTGTTTCATTCACAAAGTCATAGTTTAGTCGTGCTTGTGAGACGCCGTCCTCGGAGAATCAGCTTTCCAGCCGCGTCAACGTTGGCAGGCGCGAGGCCGCGGCGCATGCCCGGAGCTGGCTGAGGGAGACGTGCTCTTAAGTTAACGGGCGGTGATCTTGGAGGCGCTTCAGGGCTGATTACAGAGGACATCACATCGTAAACACCAGGCCTGACCAGTGTAGTTATCTCTCAACACCCAGGCAGCACCTGAGAGCGCACATCAGCCACGCTTTGAAGGGCCCAGTGTGCAAAACCCTACGGAGCCCCGCTGGTGGCATCCCGTATCAATTAAAATAATGTGTGGCCATGACTTAGTAAGGCATGGGAATGAGATGATTAAGTCGTGGCCTTGACTTAGTAAGGCATGGGAATGAGATCGCGGCTTATAAAGTCATTAGGATCTCATTCCGATGCCTTACAAAGTCAAGGCCACGACATAATCATCTCATTCCCACGGCTTAGTAAATCGTGACCACACATTATTTTTATTGATACAGGATGCCACCGGCGGGGCTCCGTAAAAATCTATTTCCCTGCTGTTTTTAAAGAGTTCACCCATTCAGCCTACAGTAGTTTAGCCCCACCCATTCAGCCACAGCAGTTTAGCCCCACCCATTCAGCCTACAGTAGTTTAGCCCCACCCATTCAGCCACAGCAGTTTAGCCCCACCCATTCAGCCTACAGTAGTTTAGCCCCACCCATTCAGCCACAGCAGTTTAGCCCCACCCATTCAGCCTACAGCAGTTTAGCCCCACCCATTCAGCCTACAGCAGTTTAGCCCCACCCATTCAGCCTACAGTAGTTTAGCCCCACCCATTCAGCCTACAGCAGTTTAGCCCCACCCATTCAGCCACAGCAGTTTAGCCCCACCCATTCAGCCTACAGCAGTTTAGCCCCACCCATTCAGCCTACAGCAGTTTAGCCCCACCCATTCAGCCACAGCAGTTTAGCCCCACCCATTCAGCCTACAGCAGTTTAGCCCCACCCATTCAGCCTACAGCAGTTTAGCCCCACCCATTCAGCCTACAGCAGTTTAGCCCCACCCATTCAGCCTACAGCAGTTTAGCCCCACCCATTCAGCCACAGCAGTTTAGCCCCACCCATTCAGCCTACAGCAGTTTAGCCCCACCCATTCAGCCTACAGCAGTTTAGCCCCACCCATTCAGCCACAGCAGTTTAGCCCCACCCATTCAGCCTACAGCAGTTTAGCCCCACCCATTCAGCCTACAGCAGTTTAGCCCCACCCATTCAGCCTACAGCAGTTTAGCCCCACCCATTTAGCCACAGCAGTTTAGCCCCACCCATTCAGCCTACAGCAGTTTAGCCCCACCCATTCCGCCTACAGCAGTTTAGCCCCACCCATTTAGCCACAGCAGTTTAGCCCCACCCATTCAGCCTACAGCAGTTTAGCCCCACCCATTCAGCCTACAGTAGTTTAGCCCCACCCATTCAGCCTACAGCAGGTTAGCCCCACCCATTCAGCCTACAGTAGTTTAGCCCCACCCATTCAGCCTACAGTAGTTTAGCCCCACCCATTCAGCCTACAGCAGGTTAGCCCCACCCATTCAGCCTACAGCAGGTTAGCCCCACCCATTCAGCCTACAGTAGTTTAGCCCCACCCTTTCCTGTTGAAGTGATGTGGAGTGCTGTTCCTGCAGACTGTCTGTCACAGTCATTGCAGTGGAAGTGTTGATTAAACGTTGCGCTGTTTCTGGCTGTCGGGAAGCAATCGGATCATTACAGCCGTCCTACTGAAAGTCCTGTTTAACACAGTAGCAGTGTAAAACTGAAATACGACTGCAGTGTTGAAAGTATTAAAGCCTAAATTTAATGTGGACGTTAAAGAAAAATATACGCAAGAAAAGTGTAGATGTGCCACTTAAAGGAGGAAAATCCCGTGTCACATATCAGGACTCTGGATCTGGTTAGTCCGGTTACACAGTTGATTAAAAGATACAACACCAATTACCCGCTATACAAAGCTGTGTGTGTAATGCGTTTCAGGCGGGAAGCACATGGTGACGGTCCATGAGCCAAATAATTACAGACAGATTCAGGAGCAACGGGAAATAATGGAAATAGGGAAAAATAACAAACGACCGAAAGGGAATTTGTCATATATCTCTTATATAGCCTTAATATTTTAGTCATAATAATAAACAAAAAACAACAGCTGTTTTTTTCCACTTTAGCAATGAAGAGAAGGAGAAACACTGTTAATATGAATGCAGATGAATTTAGCTTGACTTTACTCAAAGTCTTGTTTCTATTGGTCCATTTAAAACGCTCATAGAACGGAAAGGATTATATCTCAGAAAAGGAAAAATGGTATTCCGTGCGACAGTATATTGTATCCTAGCTCACTGGCCTCTATCGTACATGTGTTTTGAGTCAAAAGGTTTTCTGCTCTTTTCTAAGTTCAGGGTAACATGATGAAATTATCGTCTGTGCCACTCAGCCGCACACTACAGATGCAGCCGACAAAGGTTAGAAAAAACACTAAAGCGTTCCTTTAAAAACAAGAGGAAAACCGTCAGGTCCGTTCTGCTGTGACTGTAATGGTTCCGATGGTCAGGAGGCCTCTAAAGCTGAAAGAACCGGTTCTTTGTCTGAGGAAAATAGCCGAGAGATTCCACACCCATTTTGGTCAAACACCTCCACAAAAGTAAGGAAAATCACTTCCCTCACCAGGTGGCAGGCCAGGGAACGGATACTCAGAGGGCTAATTTGATGTCCGCCACTCCAGGGAGCCTCTGCATGCCTGAGGGAAAGCCACTGTAAAAATCACCGTAAATGGGTTGAAAGAACGTGTGACGGCCTTCAGGACAACTGGGGCCTCATTAGGCTTGAGGGAACTAACAGCAAATCAGGCTCAAATGTGACGTCTAAATACTTCTGGTGATTTGAATGTGAATGGGAAATGGGAAATTTGCGTTTTTCCTCCGTATCCGGAATGTCGAGGTTGCGTCTGGAGATAAAATGCTCAAGTAAGTTAAGCAAATGCTGCGCTCGGCTTGCCTCGGAAGTGGCCATGTGCCATTTTTGAGCTCCGCATGTTCAAGTTACAAAGTGGCAAAAAACGTGGACTTCTGCCACGTCTTCCCAGGATTAAATGATTCCAGGATTCAAATACTGGCATTGCTGACCAGACGTCTTTGTTTTAAAGGGACAGACGTGTTTTTGGTGGCCTGTCCCCGGCTGGAGCTGTCCCCGACTGGAGCTGTCCCCATTTTTGTTGGAATTAAAAACACAGCGGAAATTCCTAAGAAACACCTCGTCTCGTATTGTGCTTTTTGGCCACCAGAGGGGGCTGCTGCTGCTATCTACTCTTCACTTCTGACACTCGTTCGCCTCTTTCAGAGAATACTTCTGTGTAAAACTCCACCAGAAGCTACAACATTAATCCTGGGAGTAAAGCAGGGGTGGAGTTACGGGGCTTGAATCGTATTACCAGGTGATCGCTGGGCTCTGATTTGTAGGACTACCGTCTACTTGAATGTAGCTACTGTGCCATCTACAAATAGTGCATCGTTTTTTAAAACTGCCTCCCTTTTTCAGCCATCCGTGTATGACATGTGGCTCTGAAGCTGCCCAGGGGTGTGTTCAGGGTCAGGCTACAGCCACGGCCGTTTTCTGTAGTCACGGTTCTTTATTACTGCCAAAGCATTGAATATGAATATGAATTATAAGCTCGTACAACCACCGAATGTGTTGTGGTAAACGTATCTCTGCCTCATCCCAGCCCCGCTAGACTTAGTGACTTGTGGGACCCTTTTTACTGAGCAACTTTCTAAAAAGTGACTTGTGACAAATCTTACAAAGGGGAAATAATATAAATATGTTACACTTTATACTACTGTACTTTATTCCTATGCATGCTGGCAGTTTTCTATACTGAGTGCACCATAGTTCACCAGCTTCTCTCGTTATGGTAGCTTCTGTATGATTTTCTGACATGGTTTTCAAAGTTAGTTAGTTAGTATCCGGTATCATTCAGCATATAATAAACATAGTACGGCAGTTTTCACGGTCAGAATACATGAAACTGGAACTGTCCCCCCTTTTTTATTAGTGGAATTGGATACTTTAATGATACATTTACCACTGAACTGGAAAAGTCCCTGGTTTCCATCTCCATCTGGTGACCTTATACTGGCATCTCTAACGTTTAACTTAATATTCAAGTACTGCAGATCCTATTAAGTAATACTAACCCCCGCTATATGCGAGTTAATGCCAGATGTAAACAGAGCCTACATGCTTCTAACTACATCATCTTAACCCTCTACTTAGATAGTAGGGGATAGATAACCATCCACTCACACATCTGCGTAGATGTTAGGCTGAGGTGCTCATGTAAGGCGTGACGATAGAGGTGGTCATGCACCGGCAAGTACACTTACGCAAGGCAGAGATGATATCTGAGCAAAGTCCTCTTACAGTGGGGCAGCAAATTAGGAAAAGGAAATTAATGACTGAACACATTTCTCAGTCCACTGCTCACATCTGTCATGACATCATGGCTAAAAGGCAGGCCCGTGTTGCTGGAGCCCAGCAGATGTCACCACGCCCTCCCTAAGACCAAACATATGGGTCGTCCACCCCAGAGCCACCTGAGAACGGGAGATGTGCTGACTTTAAGCCACCAAACCATCCAGAAAACGCGACAGAAAACAGGCTTCACCTTCATGAAGCTGTCATAGCAACAGCTTGATGGGTTATCAGTGTGTTTTATTTAACAGCACTCTTACTTCACTGTTACATTTTGGTCGGAAAATGATCCATTCGGGGTCTTTTTCTGGGATATTTAGGTAGATACAGCCAGGCAAGCTCTCCCACTGGTTAGGGCTTCAGGAGCTGGACTGAAGGCCTCACTGTTAGCAGTTAGCCACTCGTCTGTGTACTATTCTTGGGTATCTCCTGGTTCTGATTTAGTGGGACGACAGACGGAAACAGAAACAGTAACCGGTATCATGAGTCCGGACCAGGGCGGGACCATGAGAACCATTTGGCCTGACAGTGGAAAAGAGGCCAGTGTTTGAATGTGTAGGACCAATGTTGCGAGAAAAACACCACTCTAGGCCTTCTGGAAGTTCTAGATATGCCAATGACTGTGAATAGGAGCTGTAGTCCAACCTAGTCTAGCTCTCTAATCTCAGGTTTCAGTCGGTTGTTAGGAATGGAAAACAGTGGCAGCAGCTCTATGTCAGGATATCTTTGTTTAATCTAGAATGGCCAAAAAAGTGTTTACTTTGAACTGATGTACTACTAGAATCCCATAGTGGCTCTAGCCAAAATGCATATTGTCCTAAAGGTGTTATTTTCCCTAATTTTTGACATTTATGTTATCCAGAGCGACTTACAACTTGATCATTTTACACAGGGAGGCGAAGGCAGTGTTAGGAGTCTTGCCCAAGGACTCTTATTGGTATAGTGTAGGGTGTTTGCCCAGGTGGGGATTGAACCCCAGTCTACAGCGTAGAAGGCAGAGGTGTTAACCACTACACTAACCAACCACTATCAGAACATGGGTGTAAACATGACGTCTGCTTTAACCTTTTATTTTGAGTAATTTACAGAACATCCATTCAAACGTCTGCTTCAGTAGTCTGACAGATATACGTCCATCAGAAAAGGCCAATGTTGCTAACAGTAAATGAAAAGCCGTTGACATGCTTGGTTAATTATTTGCTCACTGGCTGCCTGAATGACCACTAATTAGTTTTATCTTCTTCTTCTTCTTCTTCTTTCGGCTGCTCCCTTTAGGGGTTGCCACAGTGGATCATCTGCCTCCATCTTGCCCTATCCACTGCCTCCTCTACTTTTACACCAACCATCTCCATGTCCACCTTCACTACATCCATAAACCTTCTCTGAGGTCTACCTCTTCTCCTTCTACCCGGCAGCTCCATCTCCAACATTCTTTGCCCAATATATCCACTATTCCTCCTCAACACATGTCCAAACCATCTCAACCTGGCCTCTCTGGCTTTATCTCCAAACTGCTCCACCTTCACCGTCCCTCTGATCTGCTCATTTCTAATCTTGTCCATCCTTGGCACTCCCAACGAAAATCTCAGCATCACCGCTAATGAGTTTTATAAGCACGGAAAATGACATCTTCCCTACGGTCCTCACAGGAAGCTGACCTCGCTAAGTGGCTCTTGGAAACGTCCTCCATGTGGTGCGAGTCAAACATCCCGAAGCAGTGAACCTCATCCTGGCGCTCGCGGCCAGCAATTGTTGGATGGCCTAGTTTTAAGGCGGCCACTCCCATGCTAGAATTCCCTGGTGGACGCTCTGGTGGTTCTGGTGGTGAGTATTAATGTAACACAGTCATATTAACCCGTATATTGTTCTGTAAATGTAAATATGGGACAGTTTTGCTGACAAACCTTTCACAGAATCCAGACCATATAGATTGGGACATTAGCTTGTGGCTAACGGTTAGAAGTTCTTCTAGAAGTGTGTGTCTAGAAATGTGACCTTGGATTTGATCTTTTCTCTTATGGTTCTTATGGTTATTTGAATGACACTTGGCCACTCCCCCTAAATAAGGAGCCCTCTTATATCTTTCTGCTGTAATCAGTAATACATATACACAATTATAGATACAACTGCTTGTCCTCAAAGTACCTTCACAGGCATCATTTGGGTGGTGGATCATTCTCAGCACTGAGGTGGTGGTGGTGTGTTAGTGTGTGCTGGTCTGAGTGGATCAGCCACAGCAGTGCTGCTGGAGTCTTTAAACACCTCAGTGTCGCTGCTGGACTGAGAATAGTCCAGCAACCAAAAATATCCAGCCAACAGCGTCCCATGGGCAGCGTCCTGTGGGCAGCGTCCTGTGGGCAGCGTCCTGTGACCACTGATGAAGGACTAGAAGATGACCAACACAAACTGTGCAGCAGCAGATGAGCTGTCGTCTCTGACTTTACATCTACAAGGTGGACCCACAAGGTAGGAGTGTCTAATAGAGTGGACAGTGAGTGGACAGTGTTTAAAACTCCAGCAGCACTGCTGTGTCTGATCCACTCGCACCAGCACAACACACACTAACACACCACCACCACCACGTCAGTGTTACTGCAGTGCTGAGAATGACCCACCACCCAAACAGTACCTGCACTGTGAGGGTCCATGGGGGTCCTGACCACTGAAGAACAGGGTAACAGAGTATCAGAGAAACAGATGGACTACAGTCTGTAACTGTAGAACTACAGAGAGCAGCTATACAGTAAGTGGAGCTGATAAGGTGACACGCCTGATCAATGAAGGCTTCCATGACTTGTTAGCTACATTAGTCCGTGGCTCAGACATTTCTTGGCTTTTATTTCTCTAAAAATGGACAGAAGTGCTTTAACATAGGTACAGGTTTGAAGTCTGGACCCAAAGAGTTTCAGCAGAGCCTATCGGGCCAATTGGATGTGTCTTGTTATTAGAAGCTGTCAAACTTGGATTTAAGACACTTCCCCCCAAATTTAAAGCCGGCCCGGCGTGTTCCAACATTGCAACACTTTAAAAAATTGACAGCTTTATTATTAAACGTCATGTTATGAATCACATTTTGCCCAACCTGCTTTCAAAGTCTAGATTATGCCTGACACATGTATATATTACCCTTAAACGACCCAGTCCTGACAGTTACCTCCTACAGGGATCGCTGTCCTCATCCAGGCCTGCTGTATACTCCTCAAGTCACTCAGAGTAAGCAGCACCGCCGACTGATATTCGGACCACGCTGGGTGTCTAAACAGCAGGCAGGGGTTTAAGGTGCTGGCTGTGGAGAGAAGCTGTTAAATGGCTGATAAATATTTACACTCCTGTACAGCCGGATGGACCGAGGAATGTCTGGAGCCGTCCTGAAGTGCATATGTGAGCTCCGTCTCAGGCCAAATCCGGACACCTGGGTGACCCCTCTGGAAGGGACATCTACTGTAGTCGTGACGTCGCACGGACAGGCATTCAGACGAGCCGTTTAATGACCAAATGCCCAAGGGGTGACCATGAGTCAGCGAGAAAGCGCAGACTACTCCCTCCCAGCCAGCAGGACAGGATGATTTGCAAGACTTTCCCAGTGATGAGTGAGTTGTGGGTGTACATGGGGAATTTAGAGCTTTAACCCATTTAGAGTGTCAGTTTAGCCAAAATTGCACTCATATTACCTCCCAAAGCACAAGTGTAGTTGATCAGTCGAGACCTATTTGGTAATAGTACCTATTAATAAAGGTACTAGACTGTCTCTGGTTCGGTTCCCCTCTTGCCTCTGGGGTGGAACCCTCAAGGGTCCATCTCAGTGGCTTTAGCCAGGGAATATAACTGAACCATAACCCACTGAAATGATCTGTTCTCAGCTGGACTGACTCCACACACCCGCCTCGCCTCGCCTCCAGGCTTTTACTCTACTGCTCTGTTTTAAAACATTCGGTTATGAAAAGGAACAAATACCAACTTTTCACCTGGAGAACCTGATTTAAGCTCCACAATCAGACCTTAGAACCACTGCTGGAGCTTTGAGGGAACATCTACACTGTTTGTACCTTGATGAAGGAAAATGTTCCTGCACAGAACCTTCATTTCTACCCAGCACTTTTCCGATTGACACACCTCGTCATTCCAGTTCACTGCTTTCAGAGCTGACTGAGAAAGCTAATGGTAGCTGTTTGGCTTGAGAGGCCTCAGGTACACTATAATCATGAACACATGTTTTAGTTGCAAAAATAATGAGCCAATACAAGTGAGAACAGGTGGTTTTGACTCGAAAAATGAAAGTACCTTCTGTTGCAGAGAAACGAGTATGTGTAATTACAGTGACGCTTGCATTTAACATGGCGAGGTGCGTATCTTGGAAAACATTTAAAAATAAGACTTGTTGTTATATTTTTTCTAAATATGAATGTTTTAAAAATTGCAATAATGATTCCTTAGTCATTATGAAAGTGCACCGTATGTGAACACCCTTCCTAATGATTGAGTTCAAGCCTTTCAGCCACACTTATTGCTGACGTGTGCATAAAATCAAGCACACAGCCTTGCAACCTCCATAGAGAAACACTGGCAGTCACGTGGGTCGCACAGAAGAGCTCAATAACTCAATCGCTTTAACTGTGGCACTGTCATAAGATGCCACCTTTGAAGACAGTTTGTAAAATTTGTGCCCTGCTAGATCTGCCCCAGCCAACTGTAAGTGCTATAACAATGAACTGGAACAAGCAACAACATCTCAGCCACGAAGCTGTGGACCACCTCTGCTGTATCGCTCACTACATAGTTCCAAACTGCCTCTAGAAGCCACATCAGAGCAAGAACTGTGCTTTGGGAACTTTCATGGCTGAGCCAGCTGCACACCATGCAGATCACTATGCTCAATGCCAAGTGTCAGCTGGAGGGGTGTAAAGAACCGCCACTGGACTCTAGAGCAGTGGAAACGTGTTCATTGGAGTGATGAATCATACTTTATCTGGCAGTCTGATGGATGAATCTGGGTTTGGTGGATGTCAGGAGAACATTACCTACCGGAATGCAGAGCCAGCAGTAAAGTTTGGTGGAGGAGGGATGATGGGCTGGGCTATTTTTTCTACGGATTGGGCCCATTAGTTCCCATGAAATGTGATGTTAATTTAATGCTGCAGTACACAAAGATATTTAGACAGTTTCATGCTTAAAACATTGTGGGCCAGAGTCCTGACCTCAACCCCACTGAACACCTTTGGGAAGAACTGGAAAGGACTTGATTGTGAGCCAGGCTTTCTCATCCGACATCAATGCCTGACCTCACAAATGCTGTTTTGGCTGAATGGGCTCATTTTAGGATGGTAAACATCGCTGCTGGACTGCATTCAATACCATTACAGAGCGGCAGTTTAAGAAAGATACTGTTCAACATTCCACTATTTCAGGAATATCACTCAGAAAGTGGGACAGGATTATATAACGGAGGGAACGCAGTGATCCACGCTCATGTCTGTGTATTGTTTGTGTAATGTTTGTGTTGATATGGCTGTGTGCTTCTTATTTGCCAGCATCTTGTTTGATTTTCCCGTTCCACCTTAAATGATGCATCTTCAGGCACCAGAAAGCGACTGTTGCACCATTTGTGTCCACTCACTGTCCACTCTATTAGACACTCCTACCTTGTCGGTCCACCTTGTAGATGTAAAGTCAGAGACGACAGCTCATCTGCTGCTGCACAGTTTGTGTTGGTCATCCTCAAGTCCTTCATCAGTGGTCACAGGACGCTGTTGGCTGGATGTTCTTGGTTGGTGGACTGTTCTCAGTCCAGCAGTGACACTGATATTTGTGTTCAAAACTCAAGCGTTGTAGAAATTCTCTTAGTTCATTACTTAATTTTGGTCAAAATAAAATGGCAAAAATTCCCAATGGAAAATTCCAATCAGGTTTTTTTTCTACATTAAGTGACCCTTAAGTGACCACAGTGGGGAAATTTCACAACCACATTTAGCCCAACTGTGCAGTGTGAAACAGCACATACACACTAGTGAGCACACACACACACACACACACACACACACACACTAGGGGACAGTGAGCAAACTTGTCCTATCCATGGCACTCGGGGAGCAGTTGTGGGTTAGGTGTCTTGCTCAAGGGCGCTTCAGTCACATCCTGTCGGCTCAGGGGATCGAACCACCAGCCCATGACTGCCCCCACACAGATGAAGCCAAGCGAGCTCTTCCATTGGTTCAGCAATTCATCACGCTAGGCCTTCTGCCAGGTCTAGATAGACTGTGAGTGTGAGTGATAGCCTAACTTACTACTAAAATCCCATAAGGGTGCTACCAGAAATTAGCATTATCGCAGAGGCATTTTTTCCCTCGTTTTTTTGGCATTCATGTCCTCACTTGGTCTAACTCTAATAGACATGCTCTGCACTTGCATCATTTGACCACACTATACTCGTTTTATAGGAATTAAATGGTCTCTCGTTAAAGTCATTAAAAACACAAGCACCGCTCACTGCTGCTCATCTCACTCTGACGGGACCTCACGTGATGTTCGCTGCCATGGGAACGTCTACTCTAAGTGGTACTCCAGGCATGCACTTCATTTTAAATTGGATCACTCATAGTGAGCATGTAAACGAAGATATTCGTCAGACTGTTGAGTAGAGTGTGAATAAACACCTCGGAGCGAATCTGTCATCGGATTGTATTCAGACGGACTTTGCGCGTAAACACAGACAGTGTAGGTGTCGACACCTACCGTTAACGCAGTCATGCTAGAACCTGTCTTTATGTCCATGTAATGTCATTTCCTCAGTCCTCTCATTTTAGAGAAAGAGGGATGTAAAGTAGGCACGACCGAGTGTAACTTTCATCTGTGTGACCATGCAATTTAACTCCTTCGCCTTGAAGAGAGTTGCTTCTTTCAGTCAAACGCTCTCTCAGGTCTAATGAACACCAGACTGGAAAGGATGCTGGTTAGAACAGTCAGTCTAGACACTCAGCAGGAATTCCCTAGTGACACTGTGTGCATAGACAATATACCATATACTCTATACTAATCATATATTGTTTGTCCTTGTAGCCAGGACGGTTAAACTACAGCTCCTGGAGTGATGTTTTCAGTGCTAATGAGTGATTGGCCATAGAAAGCAATCACGCTAATGGAGGCAGTGACTCTATATGATTACACCATATGAATGAAGCAACTTACAGGGACTTACAGGGAAGCGGATGCAGACATAAACAGCCATGATTACAGCATTACTGGAAAGAACCACTTTCCGAAGGTGGGATTATGTGATGACAGTATTCATTACCACCAACTTGCATCTACTCAGGGTTCGTCTGTGAAAGATTAGAAGGTTCTGATCGTCTGTAGACGATTAGCGTTACTATCATTGTTATTTGGTATCAGTTCATTTTTATGGTACGCAGTGGATGCTTTGATGGTGACCTCATCTCCAACCTTTGTCTTTCTCTCTTTTTCCATTTATCTCGCTCTTTATCTCTACGGCGAGAGATACAGAGCTGCAGGTCAAGCTATCCAGTTGGGTAGATCTGGCCTGCTCCAGTCTGGAGAGAATTTCGGGAGATACCATCATCACAGCTTGAAGGACGCAGGAAGCAGACGGTCCAGTTTTTCATTCAGTCAGAAGCAGCATGTGGAAAACCGGCTGTCTTTATCTCTCAGTCCTGGGTCGTGGCTTTTGTTGTGCTGACCAGATGGTCTCAAACCGAGACAGTTAGCAAGAAAAACCATCCGAACGAGAGGAGCACGGGCCGGAGGTCAGAACGAAGCATTTATCAATCAATCGACCTTTATTTGACCCTCATTTACAATGCTGCCGAGTTGATACAGGAAAGGGGTTGATGATGGGTATCAAATAATAAAAGTAAATTTAATAAAAAAAAGACCCAGGTAAGTATAAAAAATGCAGCAAATATGAATATATGAATATACAATTAAAACGTAGCTAAATGTAAAAGTTAATCAAATCAAAATGAAAAATAAATAAATAAATTGGTGTTAGAGCAGCCTGTAGGGTAAACACAGTGGCATCATGTTACGTTTGGATCATTTACATCGAACAGAACATGCCGCTAGAAAACCGAGACTAGTCGTAGACCTTTCTAAGGTTTGATTGATGTCCTCATGCCTGGTCTTGTGGCCTTAATGTCCCCTCAGAAAAGTCTAATATCGTCCAATAATAACTGTCCAAAACAGCAGAGGGCAAAATTTTGGAGCGTTTGTTTTGGTCCAATCATCTCAAAATCTTCTATTTAAGGTTAAACATGCTTTGCCTCCTAAATGATGAAATTTAATGCTTGGTTCTTACCGTTTCAAAGCTTGCAGTTCTGTACAGAAGCTTCCAGAGAATGGTTCCAACATTGAGAACGAGAGAGAACGAGCCATGTTTTAAGGTGAGAGTGACAGGGTGGATGGTTATCCCGCTCTCCAGGATCCTGATGAATGGGTGATAACTGCAGCCACCTGAATACCCTGGGAGAAAGGCGAGCACCTGGAAATCGGCTTTCGAGGACCACCGCCAAGAGCCCTGGCCTTTGGAACAATCCAGAAGAGCTTTTCAGATCGCCTCACAGCGGCATCGTTTCCACCCAACCTCCCATTAACTTTGCCCCAGACAGACTCCCGAGAGGCTCCGATAAAAACGCACCACCGGAATCCAACGTCCTGTCATCTTTCTGACAATCCCCCTGTGTAGTAAGCCGACCCCTGAGGCTTTGGAGACGGACTCTACTAGGAATGGTAAATGTCTTTGCAGTGCAGTATAACGTCATAGGACTGTGCAGGAAAACCACAGGTGGAGAGTAAAACGCCTCATTGTTTCTGAATCATAATACGAGCTATTCAGTCACATTATATTGGTTGACCTTGGCATTCGTCCATTTTCAAGATAAAATAAATGCATTTGGAGGAATAAATTGACAAAAACAAAAACTTACACCCTCCAGTGCTGCTGGAGTTTTTAAACACTGTGTCCACTCACTGTCCACTCTATTAGACACTCCTACCTTGTTGGTCCACCTTGTAGATGTAAAGTCAGAGACGACAGCTCATCTGCTGCTGCACAGTTTGTGTTGGTCATCCTCTAGTCCTTCATCAGTGGTCACAGGACGCTGCCCACAGGACGCTGCCCACAGGACGCTGCCTACAGGACGCTGCTGGCTGGTGTTTTTGGTTGGTGGACTGTTCACAGTCCAGCAGCGATACTGAGGTGTTTAAAAACTCCAGCAGCACTGCTGTGTCTGATCCACTCAGACCAGCACAACACACACTAACACACCACCACCCCCACATCTGTGTCACTGCAGCAACACAGTTTAACAGTAAATGGTCTTAAACGCTGGAGTTAATGTAGAACTGCTGATTCACCCTTTAACCCTGAAGATCAGCGCAGACGGCTGGTCACCATAGCAACACAGACGACAGTCTCACCCAGCTAGTAGCTACGAAACGGCAAAGAGAGAGATTTAAGACGGACATCGATAATCTGGAGATGAATGGACTGATTAGTGTTTATAGTCACTCCAGCTGGTTTCCTGATACGTTTAATCTGCAGTGAGAAACTGAGAAACACTAAAAAGTCACGTCGCTTCTCATTCGCCAGGTACTTGTTCGAAATCTCCCGTTCCACCTTAAATGGTGCATTCTGGTGCCTCAGGCACCATTTAAGGTGGAATGGGGAAAATTCGAACAAGCTGGAGAATGAGAAGTGACCCATATTAATCCCACAACGGGGAAATTTCACCTCCGCATTTAGCCCATCCTTGAAGTGAGACACCACACACACTCTAGTGAACACACAACACACACTAGGGGGCAGTGAGCACACTTGCCTGGAGCAGTGGGCAGCCCTATCCGCAGCACCCGGGGAGCAACTGGGGGTTAGGTGTCTTGCTCAAGGACACCTCAGTCACGTACTGTCGGCTCTGGGGATCGAACCTCCAGCCCACGACTGCCCCTTAATATAAATATATTATACTTTTATTATATTTTTTAGCTTGTACTGCACATCAGCACATACTGAGACAGATTTACGGCCCAGATGGTAAAATGGACATAAAACGTTGTGGCTCCCAAGGTGGTTTGATTTTTTGTCGAAAGGGCAAAACGGCGTTTCTTAACATCTGGGTTGTGACCCCTGGACTATGGCATCAAGAATCCTTTCAGGCACCTGAATTTTAAAGAGTGTACATTCAGCTCAAGGGATGAAACTGTAAATTAGATTTTTATCCAAAGTATTTCTGGAACGGAGCTGGAAGCCAAAATATGTGACCTCCTCATGAGCAGCTGTCATTTCTCAGAGGAGGAGAGATGAGATGCTGAAACATTTGACTAAGTAAGCTGGCAGCGGAGCGGCTGGCTAATCCAGCAGCTGAGGAAAGTGGCCATAAATGTGGACGGTGAACGTGTGGGAGGTGCTCAGGTGTCCGGGTGGGATTTGGCGGAATGGAAAAAGAGCTGCATCACTTCCCAATGACACAACGTCTGCAGTGGAAATCACACTCCAGCAGACATCACTGACACGACCCTGCACAGGCGTCGCCCCCACAGAGGCCTGTAAGGCAATCAGCAGTGGCCCGGCCTGGTGGGCAGTCCTGACCTTCTGACCTACAGATAAACTCAGCGCTCTTTCTGTGACGCTATAAAGAGCACAAATCTATGTACTGTGAACACAATATTAATGTCATATCTTTAATTAGATGGTTCTTCAAGGGTTCTTTAGTAAAGAAAATGGTGCTATGTAGAACCATGAACATTCGCAGAACCCTTTGCATGATTAAAAGGCTATTTGCATTGTTAGAGTTCTTCAGACTGATGGAGAATGTATGTGGTGTATATGGTTCTATATAGAATCTTTTGGAAAAAGCACCGTAAAGGGTTCTTCTATTGTTACAAGCTTGATACTGTAATAATAGAAGAATATTTCTCGGTTTTATATAGAACCATATACAACACACTCCCCATCAGTCTGAAGAACTCTTTAACAATGCAAAGAACAGAGGTGGACAAAGTAAACAAACCCTGTACTTCAGTTAAAGTAGAGAAGATAAAATATTCCTCCAGTAAAAGTAGAAGTTCCTCCCTTTAGACCTCCACTTGAGTAACAGTACTAAAGTATTTACCTTCAAATGTACTTAAGTATAAAGTAAAAGTACTAAAAGAGTAATTCTGGCTCTGATGTCCTGTTATCATTTTTATAACCAGACTGGCTTCATGAACTCATTTCAGGTGAAAGTCCTCCAGCGTCTCTCTTGGTAAACCAGTCTTTTAATAGAACGTCATTAATTAGTGACGCTGACGTCTATTAAAATGATCAGAAGCACAAAACACTGAAGGTAAACAGTTTCCATCAGGGAGAACCGAGTGGCTCTGAAATCACTTTTTACACACAAGCAAAGTTTCAGTTTCAGATTTATTTACAACTTAGTTCCAAGTTTAAGTTGAATAAAAACTGGCTTTAAACTCAGGATCACAGATGAGCTCCTTTACTATGTTGATCTGTAGGCGTCTGTTCATAAACATAAACCAGCCCAAACTCATTTACTATAAAATGAAATGGTGTTTGTAGAAATTCAGAAAAAAGCCGCGTCAGTCTCGACTGCATATGTGGACATATTTCTATATTGTGCTCTATTTACACAAAGTTAGGTTAGTTCATCATTTATGTTGAACAGACTCTCCCAAAGTTTTACGCTGCTGTGCTGACGTTGAACCGCGTGCTGCACTGGGTCGGTATGACCAACAGGTCAAAACCAGCTCTAAACAAAGTGACCGCTGGGCCCTGATTGGTGCTCTGGCTTTGCGCTTCTTTCGTTTTGACATGTGACGTTTTTATACACACAGAAACCAAAAGGAACCACAGATTTCTCAAAATGTAGGAGGAAAAAGTCGATATTAGACTCTGAAATGTAGTGGAGTGAAAGGAAAAAGTCGCCCAGAACGGAGAAACTTCAGTACAGATACACCAAAAATACTAAAGTACAGAAACTAATTACATTTACTCAGTTACTCAGTTACTTAGTTACTCAGTTAGTGTCCACCACTGGCAAAGAACCCTTTAATCATGCAATGGGTTCTTTGAATGTTAATATACAACTATTTTCATTACTCAGGAACTCTTGGAGAACCATAATTTTTGGGCTTGTATATAGAACCCTTTTTTTCTAAAGAACCTTAAATAAACATCATTTAAGTATGTATATAGAACCATTTTTATTACTAAAGAACCCTTGGAGAACCATGATATTTAAGTGTGTAACTGATCTGGACAGTGAGTATTTTACTGTCTAACATTAGAATCAACACAAATAACCACAAATACAGTAAAACACAGTTGGAATGTGCTGTTTATCAGTAATTATCTTGTCCCACTCCAGCTGAATGGAAAAAATAATGTATGTTTATATGTTTGAAATACATTCCAAACACTAAGATATTTTTCAGAATATTCTGACATATTAACCAGATATATTTTAAAATCCATTTATTTTAAAATGTATGTAAACTTTGTTAAAACTACATACGGCTGAAAAAATATATTTACTAAATACACTTGGGATGTATTTTCACACTTACTGCCCAGATTAACAGCTTTACAGATCATTTTCTCAGACTTTCCCACAAAACAATAGCTCTTTAACTCTGTCACTCCGGGACGGACGCTGCTCCAGGGTATGTTCATCAGCCTTTTCCTGGCCTACTGATAAACGAAATCCTGTAACTGTGAAGGCCGCCGTGCCCTGCATGTCAGGGAGGAGCAGAGCCTTGACTTTCTCCTGCTCTTTGAGCTGGAGCTCTTTTGTTGGTCCGAGGGTCAAAAAGTTAAGCTGAGCTGAAGAAAGGTCATCTACCACGACCCCTGCAGTGACTTAGCATCAACACAAAGCTGGTATAGATCAGCCAGGACTGTCCAAAGTGATGGCCTGCAGCGTTCAGTTACACGGCGATGTATATTTTCACAAGTCACTGTGTCCTAAACCACACTGACGAGTCTGGGCCCCCTTAACGAAGAGCTGGATTTGATTGGGAATCGGTTTGGCGACGGATTTACCGCAAAGATTCGGGTGGCTATTGACTATTGTTTCTCAAAACAATGTTTAATACTTGGATACTAAACATCTTAAGGCCATATGTCAGCCAAGCTGTTGGACCACATCTGGGAAAAGTGGAAAACTGTGCCAAACTTGAGCGATTCCTTAAAGAAATAAAATCTCTATCATTTTTATTAAGCTTTAAAACAATGTTTATAGATGTAAACACTAAAAATGCATCTTCTTTTGAATTTAACCTCTGAATTGAGCTTCTAATGACAATTTAGTCGGTAAGACTGCAACTTCTACAACTTCTGATTTAGACCCTTTAATCGATACTGCCGATGTTCACTCGGAAATCCCTAAAGAAGCTGGCTTAGCTAGGTACCTCCTAAAAACGCTGGGTTCAGGAAGTTTTGCCGGGTTATTCGTCTCTCCCTCTTTCTATCACCCAATCATCGGAGCTCCTACCTGGATGTTATCTGCAAGGGGTAAGTTACCTAACACAGCTACAGTAGTTAACTATCAGGGTGTGATAGCAAACCATCTAAATTTGATTCTTAATGTGAGGCTTGTGTGGCCACTGTATCTACAATATAGTTCCAAAAGTATTCGGTCGTCTGGCTTCACACGCATATGAACTTGAGTGACGTCCCATTCTTAATCCATAGGGTTTAATATGATGTTGGCCCACCCTTTGCAGCTATAACAGCTTCAGCTCTTCTGGGAAGGCTTTCCACAAGGTTAGGAGTGTTTATGGGAATTTCTGACCGTTCTTCCAGAAGCACATTTGTGAGGTCAGACACTGATGTTGGACGAGAAGGCCTGGCTCACAGTCTCCTCTCTAATTCATCCCAAAGGGGTTCTATGGGGTTGAGGTCAGGACTCTGTGCAGGCCAGTCAAGTTCTTCCACACCAAACTGGCTCATCCACGTCTTTATGGACCTGCTTTGTGCGCTGGAGCGCAGTCATGTTGGAGCAGGAAGGGGCCGTCCCCAAACTGTTCCCACAAAGTTGGGAGCATGAAATTCTCCAAAACCTCTTGGTGCTGAAGCTTTAAGAGTTCCTTTCACTGGAACTAAAGGACCGAGCCCAACTCCTGAAAAACACCCCCACACCATGATCCCCCCTCTACGAAACTTTACACTCGGCACAATGCAGTCAGACAAGTACCGTCTCCTGGCAACCGCCAAACCCAGACGCGTCCATCGAAATATTACGACTTTATTCCCGAAATATTACGACTTTTTTCTCAAAGTCAACTATTTTTATTTTTTATTAACAGTGACCCTAAAACCCTGTTGTAATATTCCTGTTTTCTTGCTCTGTAAAAATATTTGTTTTACTAAATGTGTTCCCAAGCATTACTGCTCTAGTGTCACTTTTTCACAAGTTTTTTTTTACCACTTCATTATTTTTCCTCCGTTTGTATTTTGTCTCAGTGATCTGAGTGAATTAATCTGTAAAGGGCTGAAATCTGAACCCGTGGGATTCATGAATATATCTTGCCGTGGATGTCAATAGGCTACATGATTTTTTGAGATTATATTGATTGGCATTTGGGTCAAATTTGTTCCCTCGGTGCAAATTTGACATATTTACACTTCCTCTGCGCTTCCACGTAAAAGTGATTGGTGCGCTGCTCTCTACGAGCTTGTTTTGGTTTTTTTTAACTTCATAAATTGGAACCTGTCATGGCCCAATATGCTAAAAAGCATGTAAAGGTCCAGGGCTCGGTCCAGTACACTGAAGAACTGTTTGGGAATATACTTCCCCAGAAATCTTTTAAATGAACTTTACAGAAGGAAAAAACTTTCTCAGCTCATAATGCAAGTTAATTTAACAACATTATATTTATGAAAAATCTTTTGAAAAACAAAGACACCTAGTGTTTTCAGATGAATAATATATATATATAAATTGAGATACAAGGTTTTGTTCTGACAGTGGACATAGTTACTGATATATTTTTGGGAGAACGGCACTTAAGACCAGTCAGAACTTCTTTAGGCCTGTTTTTAGGCTTTTTCTGTGAAGAACCTTTGTCAGTTCAGCTCCTGGGAACTGCAGAACTGCGTCTCACTGCTGAACACCAACTTTCACACGTAAGCCATTCCTCTTCTGAATCGCCCGTTGTTTTTTTGGACCAGCAGGCTCAGAGAGCGGCCTCCATTTACAGAAATTACAAACAGGTGCCCTCAGGAAGTGTCTAAGCCCACTGAAGGACCGAAGGACCGTTCCTATTGGTGTAATTATCCACTCAGTTATGTCCCACTTTTACTTTCACCAAAAAACACCCCATGAAGGCCAAACAACAAGCGTCCCTGATAGAGATCAGAGAGGGGCGTGGAGAGCTTCAGCTTGAAAGGGGAAGTTCTCCCACAGCTGTTTGGAGAGAAAACGGTCACCGTGTTGTTTTCCTGCCTCGTATCTTTCACTGGATACACAGACAGAGTCTGCTGACCCAAGTGGAAGGCAGACAGTACCTCCAGATGGGCAGATCACTTGGACTGACCACTTCAGAGATGATCCAGATTGCTTCTTCCAGTGTTCGGTGATCAGCAGGGGTGAAACGATAAACATCCATACATCCTTGATTTTTCATTCTGAGGTCAAGATTCAGAAAAAGCTAGAAAACAGTCACAAAGTTAGCCTAGTTAGCTACATAGCTTTGACTAGCTGGTAGAGCTAAATAAGGCAACATGTCCGGCCAGCTGAGACAAATACAGACAAAAATCTTTAACAGTTACAGATCAGGCTTAACATTAAGACCACCTCACTGTCCACTTCATCAGCTCCACTGACCGTATAGCTGCACTCTGTAGTTCTACAGTTACAGACTGTAGTCCATCTGTTTCTCTGATACTCTGTTACCCTGTTCTTCAGTGGTCAGGACCCCCATGGACCCTCACAGAGCAGGACTGCAGTGACACTGACGTGGTGGTGGTGTGTTAGTGTGTGTTGTGCTGGTCTGAGTGGATCAGACACAGCAGTGCTGCTGGAGTTTTTAAACACCTCAGTGTCGCTGCTGGACTGAGAACAGTCCACCAACCAAAAATATCCAGCGTCCTGTGACCACTGATGAAGGACTAGAGGATGACCAACACAAACTGCAGCAGCAGACGAGCTGTCGTCTCTCACCGACAAGGTAGGAGTGTCTAATAGAGTGGGCAGTGAGTGGACACAGTGTTTAAAAACTCCATAAAAATAAAGCAATGTAGGCTAATGAACCACTATGCTCAACATTTAGCACTACTACAAACACAACAAATACGATTATCGAATCAGATTATAGGCTATTAAAGGCCTTTTAGGCCGTTAGTGGTGAGCTGCCCTTTAGCCCATCACAGGGCTGAAGTAGTGGGAAAGATGTCCTGCTAACCAGACGCATGTGGGTTTGAGCCCTGCTGCTCTCAGACGGTGCAGAGCCCTTTATTTTGCCCTGGATTGTGTTTCATGTGGCTGTTCTGCAAAATCCATTTCAGCTCAGCCACTGTGATGAAAACGGTTGACACTGTCCAAAGAGAACGCATTACAGCTTTATTTTCTATGGAGTGTCGCTGGTGATGTAAATGTGGGAATGAGATAACTAAGTTGTGGCCAGTCGTGGGCTGGAGGTCAGGCAACTGTCCCTGTGACTGGAAGGTCACTGGTTTGATCCCCAGAGCCGACAGTCCATGACTGAGGTGTCCTTGAGCAAGACACCTAACCCCCAACTGCTCCCCGGGCGCTGTGGATAGGGCTGCCCATTGCTCCGGGCAAGTGTGCTCACTGCCCCCTAGTGAGTGTGTGTGTGCTCACTAGTGTGTATGTGGTGTTTCACTTCACGGATGGGTTAAATGAGGAGGTTAAATTTCCCTGTTGTGGGACTAATAAGTAAAGAAAAGAAACTTAGTAAGGCGTAGGAATGAGATTCTCCTCATCGTATTGACTTACCTTACCTTAATGTGTGGCCACGACTTAATGATCTCATTCCCATGCGTTATTTTCAATTACTACTTCTAAAAGTCCCACAACCAGTTACCTACAGCACTGTATGGGCTGGAACTTTCATACTATGACCACTTTTCCCGTCCCTAATCCATCACTAATTAAAGAAAATAGCCGTCGTGGAGCTGCTAGCCAGCACAAACATAACACAAGCCTGCTGCTGCATCGAGCCCTTCGACAGAAATAAAGAACCGAATGGAATTCAACCCTTTCATTAGTTTCTGAAATGAAAAGCACGTCAAATACAATAAGCAGCCCACAGCGGTTGGGTGCAAGCACGGAAATCGGCAGAGTGAAGTCTCAGACTTTCTCTCAGGCCAGCCTGGCGAAAAGCCCCCAATAAAACCCCCCAAACACATGCCTGCGTTCGAACAGCCCATCACCAACACTGGCTCCGTCAGCTTGGAGCATGTTTTCTGCATTCACTCGTGACTCGAAATCATACGGCTGCAATAAATCACAACCAAAAAAAAAAAAAAAAAACGAACTCATCCATTTTAACGAAGCCTTATCTAGCGCTGCTTCCTCTGGCCAAATGCAACAGTACCTGCAGAAGTGCTTGAGGAAGGATTCCAACCTAAAGAGCAATCTGTTATTTCTCGATTGGAGAACCTGTTCCAACCTGCCTAAGTTTGTTCTGGGTTGGATAAAATATTGCCACAAGCAACCTTAGATTCCTTATTCAAATCAACGTTTCATAGTGTTCGTTCATATTTGGCTCATGGGTTACTCTAAAGTAGCCACATGGTAGCTGTGGACTCTCCTGAGTCAGCCTGTTTGTGTTGGAGCTAAAGGCTCCTCTCGTCTTCAGCTGCACGCTATTGATTTCAGGGAGGAAGGTGAAGATGAGGTTCGTCTGCTACCGAGCAAATCCATCCAGGCTGATTCATTCCACTGGCTTAAACGGTGATGGAAAAATTTGGCAAAAAAAGTCACAGTTACACAATTCCACCTCTTACCCCAAGTGCAGGCGTTTACACGTGTGGCTAATAGTAACTGGAGCTTATCAGCAACCAATTGACATGGTGCTAACTGCATGTCTGAATCCTTACACTGCCCTCAAACTGTGCGTGGGTGATCAGCACCTCTAGCAGACCTGATTATGTGGTTTCTGACACTGTACTATGCAGGGAGCGTGGGGAAAAACCTAATATGAGGCATAATTTAACATGGACGTTTCATGCTGTTGCAGAAGGTCCAGCAGCTTGAGCTTCTGGACACATTACCAGATTTTCTAGCTGCGGCCTCCCACCAAATTTCAGATCGATTGGTCAGCCTTTTAAAGAGATTTGAGCCAAAGTGTTTCAGGGCATGCAAGTCATCAACACCTTTTTCCGGTTACTGAGCCGTTTGTGTAAAATCACCAACCTGATATCACTTTAATCACCATCTTGTTTCCTACAGCGCAGCCCTGTTTTGAAGCAGCTGACCAGCTCACAGCAAGTGCAACCGGGCTAAAGTCCAGCCTCTGCACTGCGGGGTCAGTTCATACCCAGCGTTACAGCTCAGAGACCTTCAGTACACAAAGACTAATAAAGTACATTCAGTCTTTCTGTTCCAGTTTACACAGATTTTAAGATGAAAGAGAAACATCTGAAAACAGGTTTTCTTCTGCGTTAGGATCTTTCAGATGTCAGTATTTTGGTTTTAAATCCGTTTATTAAATTAACGTTTAATCTCAGTCTTGACGTTACTTTGCCCTTTTCTTGGTCTCGCTTTAAGGTGGAATCATCACTCCAAAGATCTGCCAAGTGGAAATCCTGCATCTGAGGTTACAGGAAACTTTAAAAAAATATATGGTTGAATATCAGAGAAAGCTTCAAGAGGAATAACATGGTGATAAACCTAAACGAAGCAGGTTTCCTTCGGGGACTATTTTGTCTGCACGTGTCCCTCAACCATGGATGATTTACAAAACTGGCTAAAGAAAAATATGGACAAAATTTGGGTTGCTACTGTTTTCAGCCACATGAATGATAAAGGCATGTCGTACATAATCAGGTCTATTAGAGGTACTGAACACCTCCATTAGTTGAGTTTATGATGACTGAGGTTTGCAGTTAGGTGGGTCAAAGCTTCCTTTACTTGTTAGCTGCATTAGCTCTAGTGCTAAAACTAAAGAAGCAAACTTCAGACACCAAGCACGTCTTGGCTGACCGAACACATTTGGGGTCACTTATTCCTCCAAGTCATTTATTTTACTTTAAGCTCAACCTCTATAATGAGATTAAAGAGTTTATATAGTGGTTCTGTAGAGGCTTTTGCTGGATATTAGGTGATAGCATTAGTGTGAGTTCAGTTCTGTGTAAGCATGAAGCTCTGAGCTGAAATCTGTATGTATTTAATGGGTGGTTAAATGGAGGGGGAGGGGGATGGGGGCGGGGGTGGGCGTTCACATGACCCTCCAGCCAAAAACAATGGAGCAACGCTCGCATGGGGCCGAAATGAACTGCACTCGTCACTTCCAGAACTGCTTCCAACAATCAACAGGCACGTTATCAATGAGGGGTCACGTTTAGACATATGCACAACTTGTGAAAGCCACGGACAATGACTGAAATCTCCCACTGACCACTTTATGAGCTCCACCTACCTCATAGGTCCACTATGTAGCTGTACAATTACAGACTGTAGTCCATCGGTTGCTGCACATGGTATCAGCCCACCTCTACCACTTTGATCATTGGTTAGTGACCACAGGAGAGCTGTTGACCAGATATTATTTGGGTGGTGGACCATTCTTGGCGAAGTGGTGACTCCGACATGGGCAGCATTTAGGTGCCTGCAACATAGGCTCATCATGTCCATGGCAAAAATCATTTAAGATTACATTTTTAAACATCCAAACATGGCGAAGTCAAAGTTTAGCTGGATCTGCCAACAAGCCAACGTGCTCCTTTCTGTAGAGGGTCATTAAAAGAGGAACTCCACCCATTTTTTTAACTTCCACATATTTAAACGGTTAAGATGTAAACAGGGTCATTCAGGGTGGTTTGGTGTGAAACGCTCTGTTCTAGAGAAACTTCAGAATCGTTCACAGCTGTGGTGATAGGAACCAGACGTTAGTCGTGTAGTCATGGTGACGCCTGGTTCCTGTCACCACCACTGTAAAGACGTCTTCTTCTCAACGACAAACCACTCTGGCTACATTCACATTAAAGGCCTTGTTGCTCAAACCCGATCTCTCCGACTCGGCGGTTCACACTCGTTTAGGTAAGAGACTCAAATCTGTCATTAATGTGATGAACCGGCCTGAAATGACCCTCATGAGCTCCTCCTACTCAGTGACGTCATGTGACTGAATCGCTGCATCATCAGCACAAACTAACGAGCAGAACGAGCTTCGCTGAGAAGATCATTAACTCTGATCAGCTCTCAGCTTCATTATTAGAGCCAGACGGAGGAGAAAAGGGTGAGACGAGCTGCTTTTCCACCGTCTACAGGCTTCAACGTCTGTTCGACGCTGTTGCCACGGTAACAAAAGCACAAGAATTCCGATCTGAGCGTCACATTAAGGTCACATGACCACGAATCAGATACAAGTCCGATCTAGGACTACATCTGGAAGTGGCTCAGGTTGGAACGCAAAACGTGTGATCTGATCTTCAGAGTCGGACCAAATCAGACTGAGCCGTAAAACTGACCCAATATCAGGTTCAGCTCAGTTTGGTCAGTTTGTCCAGATCAGTATTAATGTTGTTTTGTTCCAGCCGGTCTGTAAAGCTTCTTACAGCCCGTTTAGTTTGGCGAATGGTGTTGGGTTCATTTCTGGCTGATTCCAGGTTGTTCAGCTGTTCTTCTGTCACAGCTGCCGACTGAAAAGCTGCTCAGTGGAGACGAAAGTTTGGGAATTTAGCGTCGTCTCGTCTTCAGAGTCGGACCGAATCGGCTGTCGGTCAGATGTGGTCTTAACAGTGTCCGTTTTCTGTTTGTGGCAAATTGAGAAGTAAAAACGTTCAAACGGCTCGAGCGTCTCCTACAGCTGTCAGAGTCGTTGCTTAGCAACAGCGTCTCAGTGGAGTGACACAGTGTTTGTGATGTTATTGAGAAATAACAGCAGTTAGAGCGCCTCTCAACCAATCAGCTCGCATGGTTGGAACTAACTGTTGTATAAAGGCTAATGAAACACTCACAGTAGAACCACAAACATCTCTAACTGTAGCAAGGAACAACACTCTCTGGTTCAATCAATAAAGCATTCCAGTCCGAGGTCTTTTGTAAAATGGCATATGTTGCCTTTATCACATAACCAAGCACGTAATACATCAGAACAAACAAAGAACAAAGAATTGCATCATACACATACGATTACAGATTCAGAGGTACAGTCACGTTTGGACAGATGTTGAAACTTACCGTCAAGTCAAACCGATAACCTGCATAGCTCGTAAGTAGAGGTTTGCATATTCATTCCCAGAGAACGGAGAGGCGTGGCCGTATGGAGGGAGCAGCGGCGTACAGTAAAGGTCATGTGC
The DNA here is from genome assembly GCF_015220715.1 of Pygocentrus nattereri. Classification (NCBI taxonomy): domain Eukaryota; kingdom Metazoa; phylum Chordata; class Actinopteri; order Characiformes; family Serrasalmidae; genus Pygocentrus; species Pygocentrus nattereri. Next base: position 47,107,364 of record NC_051216.1, read on the forward strand.
ACTTGCATAACATAAAGAGTAAACCGGTGCATAGATTATGCTACATTACAAGACCTACAGACAACATAGAACAAGACCGAGTCGAGTGAAAAGATGCAAAATAAATATTCAAGAAATATTCCTATTCATATTCAAAAGTTCTTAAAAATTTCCAAGTCCTTCGGAGACACAGCGGGCTCCTTTTTCCGCTTCTCGTCAGGATACGTGTCAAAGTTTGAGGAATCTCCCTCGTGCATGACTTTGGGGATGATGGTCGGCTGAGTTGGTCGGAGGAGAAAAGGGAGAAACAGAAAGTGTCATTAAACAAACAGTAATTCTAATTTGAGGAACAAACACTTGTATATTTGCTTGTATATTTTCCATATAAAAGAACTGACCATTGGAATGGGACTCTAGAGCAGCTGCACATGAGCCTAAGGTCACCATGCCCAATGGCAAGCGTAGGCTAGAGGGGTACAAAGCCCCCCAGCTTTGGGCTGTGGAGCAGTGGATCTGCATTGTCTGGAGTGATGGAGCTCCATCCAGTACCTTTGGGATGAGTTGGAGTGACCCAGAACTGACCATCCAACATCATTACCTAACCTACTAATGCTCAATCAAATCCTCACAGCAATGTTCCAGCATCTAGAGTAAAGCCTTCCCAGAAGAGTAGCAGCAAAGGGGGACAAACTCCGTATCCATTCCCTTGATTTCAGAAGAAACGCTGGTGTCTACAAACTTTTGGAGCGTTACCGAGCTGGACTCTGTTGTTATAGCTAATCAAAACTAGTCGAAAGTGTTGATGCACCTATTGGCCACTTTATCAGAAACACCTACCTTGAATGTCCACTCACTGGCCACTTCATCAGAAACACCTACCAAGGATGTCCACTCACTGGCCACTTTATCAGAAACACCCATGTTGTGCTGCCACTCACTGGCCACTTTATCAGAAACACCTACCTTATTGCTCCATTATGTAGGTGTGCAGTTACTGACTGTAGTCTCTTTGTTGCTCCACACCCCCCAACCCCCCAACCCCCCCCCCACCCCCCCATATAAAGTCAGATACTGGCCACTGATTAAGGGCTAGAGACTCACTAACACAGACTGCATCTGACTGAACCCCAGTGAGGGGTTTCAGATAAAGTGGCCAGGAAATGTATAGAGTGAATAGTGAACACACCTTGAGCCGTCTTTGAGGAACGACGTCCCAGTCTATCGACCTGAACCATCTGTGCTTCTTCACATCCTCGGCTCCACCCTAAAGGCCGAAGGGTCAAACGGTCAAGTCACATCACTGGACCATCAGGAGTACCATTCTCTTCATTTAAGCTCATCTCTGTGAAAGGACTCATGTCTCTAATGTAGTTTTTACAAGATTATGAATAATCATGAAAGAAATGCCATTCGTCAATGACTCTGACTACGGGGTTCAATCTATGGGCAGCTGAACAGTGGCGCAAGCAGATCAACTGCCCTCTATAATATACTATAACTAGCAATGACTGTTTTGGTCATAAACAATTTTAATATCTTGAAGTTGGCAGCAAGATGAAGGCAACTCACTATTATCCTGCCAATTTTAAAGAGGTAAAGTGCCAGAGAATATGGTCTAAAATATTCCGAATGTTTGTATAAAACAGTTTTATATTAAACATTCAGAAAAAAAAAACAAACAAAAAAAAAACAAGACATAAATATAATAGAACACAGCTAAAAACTGCAGATCTGTCTTAATTGACAACTATCTGGGCGTGGCCTAATATTCTAATGTGAGCATGAATGATTGGCAGCACATAATAATAATCAATTACACATAACAGGGTAGCTGTCGCTTGGTTGTTAGCTTCTCTTGTTAAGTATCTCCAGCTCAAACAGGGGGGAACACTTTTGTTAAACTAAACACTCAAAAAAGATGGTTTTCCACGGGTTCTTTTGTAAAGATCACTCAAAGAACCCTTTGCTTACAAGGGTTCTTTGAAGGGTTTCTTCAGATTGATCAGAAGGTGCTATAGATTTTTTTGAAAAAGCTTGATATTCAACCAGTAGCGGAACCCTTTTTGGTGCTACACAGAACCTTTTCAAAAAGGCTTTGTATAGAACCAGCTACAGCACACTCTCCATGAATCTGAAGAACCCAAAGGGTTCTTTGAGTATTCATGGTTCTATATAGATCCATTTTCTTTACTAAAGAACTCTTGAAGAACCGTATTTTTAAAGTGTGCAGTTTAAGTAACATTACTTGGTTGGTCGCTATGATTTTTAATGTAATGTATTATTTTATTACTTTTTATTGTTCTGTTGTTCTGCACCGCACTGTAGTTTAACCCTTAGAACCCTTAAAAAGATGTAGGTCACTTCTGGTCACCGTATCACCCAGACCCTGATATTATTGTTCTGCTGTTTGGCCTTCATATTCCAACAAAGGGTTAAAACAGCAACATGGTTCAAAATCAGATCATCATCAGGCTCTGACCCACCGTCCAGAGAGATTTCATCCACCTGTGACCGTCCATCAGCCAGAGATCAGCTCCAAAACCATCCGAAGCCACTCGCTACTTTAAAACTCCAGAAACCTCAGCCTTCATATTATAAACAAAGGGCTAAAAACATGATTTACCCACCAGATCACTCAGAGGAACCTGCCCTCACTAACCAGAGTGGAAAGAGAGAAACCAGCTCTAACATCCCACATCCCAGAAATACAGCACAAACACACCGGATCTCAGTAAAACCTTCTACTAGCTCTCGGCTTTGGCCTTCACGAGGAATAAAAGGGTTAATGGGAAAAGCAGAAGATGTATCTGGTCTAACTGAAGTCGTAAAGCCCTCTTTGAAGCATTGAATCTGAATAATCTCACAGTGGATAAAGCAAGCAAACTAACTGTGTGCTGCCTCAGAGGACGCCCTTCTTCTCCAAGCCCATCGCTCTGTTCTTCTGGGAGAACTCCTGGAAGAAAGGCCTAGTACGGGTTACGATAGGCTAATCTGCTTTTGTGGACGGCTTGGTCTCCAGAAACGGCCCACTGGGAGAAAATGTGCTTCATCACGGCTGCGCGTTTTTGTGTTGTGATGGCAGCTTCGTCACTGTGACCTGTCCTCTGATTCAGCACAGACTCAGCTCTGCAGTTCTGCCACAGTTATGCTTTTCAGATTTTGCTCAGAAATGCTTAAAAACAAACAAACTGCATCAGGAAATGCCTGAAAAAGATGACGCAGGCTGAATGGCACACGGTCTGAAAGTTCAGCTTCTCTAGTTTAACCTGCTGGTCAAAGTGTGTCAATATCTCAAACAGCTGGACAGTCACTGTCGCTTAAAGCCATCGTGACGGTCAGTCACTGGGCAGGATGCTAGAGGCGCCTTTATATCTGCATTGTTCAGACCTCTGTTGGAGTTTCCTTTGGCTGGACTGCCTGAGCTTATTGTCCGTGACACAAAACAAGCCCAGGTTTGGAGTGAATGAACACGTTTGCCTGGACTTGTCTTCAGGATGATGTATTAAAAAAAGAGACTCTGAAAGCTGCGGCCAAACATCACGCAGAGACAATATCTACTGGGTGTAGGCGTTCTAGGAAGGATGAACCCACTGACAGGATGGAGCAAGTGAGGGCTTGCTGACTCTGATTTAACCCCAGATGTTCTACCATTAAAAGACGATAGCGTAAAGCTTAATAGAGCTGAACCATCAATACTGCGGCCTGAATTTGTCTGCGGTTTTTAGTCCATGTTAATAGATAACGGTGAGTCATACGGTGTCAGATAAGCACGTCTGTTCGAGATCATCGCAGCACAGAAATTGCCCTCTGAACCACAATCGAATGTGTGCTAACTGGTCAGAGTGTTTCACCAAAATGTCCTTCTTTCATTTTAACCTGGGTGGTCTTAATCTTGGCCAGTGCTCATAAGTGATACTTTATTAATCCCACAAACGGGGAAATTCCACCTCCGCATCTGTGAAGTGAAACACCACATACACACTAGTGAATAGACACACACTAGGGGGCAGTGAGCACACTTGCCCGGAGCGGTGGGCAGCCCTGTCCACGGTGCCCGGGGAGCAGTTGGGGGTTAGGTGTCTTTCTCAAGGACACCTCAGTCATGGACTGTCGGCACTGGGGATCGAACCGGCGACCTTCCGGTCACAGGGCCAGCCAAAACAACCAAGCGAAAGCTAACCTAGCGAGCAGGACTGAGCTATCAAGAGCTGGTTCATCTCTCTGCCTGTTGTCCGTTCATCTGTCCGTCCGTTAGTTTGTTTGTTTATTTGTTCCAACACCGGTAATTATTGGACGCACATCCAGCAATAAAGAGCTGCATTAGAATTAGAATATTAGGCCACGCCCAGACAGTTCTTAGATATGTCTGATCAGCAATTCTGAAGCTGTTTTATTATATATGTTTTTTTTTCAGTGATCAGAGAGACATGGGGAAGGAACTGCTGGTCTCTTGGGATAATAATAGCCTTTAGCCTTGATTTAGCCTTTTGTATAGCAGCTTGCTAGTCCACTATGTCCACAATATATATAAACAGCTGTTTTCACTGCACGAATGGGTTAAATGCAGAGGTCGAATTCCACAGTGTGCAAACACAGAGACAAATGGTTGTAAATTCTTCTTAATTCTATTCTAATCTCACTGTTCTTGGGAAAAAACCTCGTATCTCCGAAATGGGAACTTCACAGGAGAAGGAAAACACCTACTTTACTTTTAATGCACGTCAGTGGAACCAGACCTGGTCATTTTGGCTCATTTCTGTTGGTCTGTTCTTCATGGAATTTACAAACAATGGAAAGAACAACAGGAATTCTCAAATTTATCAAAAACTGCAAATCAACGAAAGTGGAGATAAGAGGTTTTCTTCCTACACACTCATACACACTAGTATGCTAGTTGGACAGCGTTAGTCCTGCTAAGGCCCGGGATCAAATTCAGGATTATATTTTTGTATCAGAAGAGAAAAAATTGTACAGCCACTTTCCTCATTTTTGCCATTTTACACCGGACTTTAACACACTTAAGCCTCCATTACTTGGTAGGTACATTAGCTCCAGCGCTAAAGCTACAGAAGCGAAGCTCAGACAGCAAACATGTCTTGGCTGATCAACTACATGCAGGATAAGAGGGAAAATGAGCAAATCTGAAGTTTGGCCAAACTCCTGCTTTAATAGGGCTCTTAACAGTAGAGCTCCCATAGCAATCTGTGTTAGCACAGCTGCTACTGCTCACACACTGAAAGACCAGCAGTGTGAGGACGGCTGCTTCCTCGAGATAAAACCAGCAGAGACCAGACACAAACACAGATGTTGAGAAAGGAGTGCCGTCCTCTGTTTTAGCTCCGGTCCTTTGCCTCACGAGTTCACGTCCCACCGTAACGGCCCCTGAACTGTAGGACCACCTCTCGCCAGAACCATCCGGAAACCCTCTGCGCCAATAAACGCCGTATTTCAGTCCCGAATGAAAGAGTCGCAGCGCTTCTCTCCATTCCAGGCTTTTATTTGGCAGGAATAAGAACCGGAAAGCAACCACGCGCCCAAGAATGCCAAAATTAAGCTAGTTAAAAAAGAAAACATGAAGCGGCCACAGCTGTCGGCCAGCAAATCTGCAGAAACTAGCCCCTCACGACCAGCCAGTCTCCTTCAGGTGCCGACTTAATAAGGCCATTAACACGGGCACCGTGCCTTTTACACACAGACGAGCAAGTTCAGCCATGAAGGATAAATTACATGGAAAACAGGCCGAACTGTCACTGTACGGTGTGGAATCACTGCATATGTACAGCAAATGAGCTTTTAAGATTTTAAAGGAAAGTTTACCAACAAATATTTAATCCTGAGTGTCCCATAAATGACCGATACAGACCGTGGTCATTGCTGGCGTTCGTCTAAAGAATTTCAACATGCTGACTTTCCAATGGAACTGAACTGAGCCAGGAATCTAGGCCTATTACACGTCTACTAACACTAGCAAACCTCGGAAATCAGCACACATGGCTCCATTCCTGCCTCTACTGGTCAGTCAGCGGTCACCATGGAAAACGGTTATCCTTTAACAGTATTTCTACATCTTTCCACCAGGAACGTCTCTCAGTGGGCAGAACTGTGAATCAGCTGAACGGAGGTCTCGACTGTAGTTCTCTGACGCGAATATTAGAGCCTCGAGCAACTTGGCTATAACCCACTAAAACACAGGGCCTTCATTTGCAATTAAGCAAATCATTAATAAGATGATGAAATTGATATTGTAATATTTCAACTTTAAATTCTCAATTTCAATTAATACCAACAATATAGTACTGTCAATAACATTTGAACTAAACTAAATATTACTGGCTAAATATTAGAAAAAGGTTTGACAGATAATTAACAGATAATAACTAATTAAAGGATTAAACAGGCCCACAGCACAGTGTGAAAATCAAACAATTTGCATATTATATGAATATTAAAGGTTATGAAAAAGAGGAACAGTGATCAGGAACAGGTTTTTCTTTGGCTGTCCTGCGCCGGTCAGCACAGGCATGTTCATACAGTCAGAGCAGCAGATCAACAGTGAAAATATCGACCAAATTATAGTCTCTGTTCATGCGGAGTATCAAGAGAAGATACAACACCCAAGAACTTCTCCACTACAGGTTTAATAGCAACTGAAAACAGGACATCACGCTTCATACGCAGAATACAGCTCATATGTATCTCTCTATCTCTCTCGATATATATATATATATAAATCGCTGTTGCCAGAAGAAAACCTTGTATCTCCAAAATGGGAACTTTACAGGAGAAGGAAAAAACCTCCTTTACTTTTAATGTAAGTCAATGGAACCAGACGTCTTTCCAAGTCATTTTGAGTCGTTTCTTCTGGTCCAATCATCTTGAAATTTGTAGGCAATGGAAACGACAACAGGTACTTCCAAATTATCTCAAAAAACGAAAAACGACAAAAATGGAGGAATGATTTTTCGTTCCAACAACATCAATACACACACACACACACACACACACACACACACACACACACACACACACACACACACACACACCATATGAAAAATACAAAAAAATATAAAAAAAGTAATGCTGACACCGTTTAGACTAGTTTATAAAAATGACCAAAAAAATTAAATTCACAAACGCAGCCAAAGTGCAAAGAACATCTAACAAATAATGAAATTCATGGCCTTAGATGATCGTTCTGTTGAATCCCGGGGCTCAAACTGTCGCCCTGACACTCTTTTACTTATTGTCTCTTTTTCAGTTTCAGTTTTTGGCCTTTATGTCCTGAACTTTGGTTTGGTGTCTGCGTTTGGCTTGAATCTTCATTTCGGTGCCTCACTAGTTAAAACGATTTTTTCCACCCGAGCTGGTTCCATGTGACCTTTTGGGAAACTCAGAGTGTCCAAAAGAGTTCTAGAAAGGGTCACTAATTCTGGGAATCGGTTATGGAAAGCTTCTCCAGAGCGCTTGCATTCACTGCATAGAGCCAGCGATGTGCCATCGCTAACTGGAACCAAATGCTAGCAACAGCCTCATGTCCTCCAGCTCTGCAACCAGCCGCAACCACCTGCAACTGCTGAGGAGAGCGGCCGCCGCTAATTTTCAGCTGCTCGGCATTAACTAATCCCTCGTGTTTAAAGTTTTGGTGACATTTATACTCACTGAAGAATGCGAGCTAATGCAGTCCTGACTGGGCCTAAAAAAGGCTTTAAAGGCTCCTTTCTTCAGCGCTGTGGTCGGTTCTTCAGAGAGCAAAGTCCTTATTTCACAGGCCATGCCTGGTTATTAGTGCACATTCCGTCTACAGAGACTTTCCGGAAGTACTTCGGAATGCCGTCATGTCTGAGCGTTAACTCGTTTAGACATTAAATCCCCATTTTTAAAGAGCCTAGTCAAAACTGCCGGCCCTGTATTTAGGAATCTGAGTAGTAGGCCCCATTAAGACTGTAATACTCAGTAAATATCAGAATTCATGAGCCACATTTGGCCTATAATCACAGATATGCATCTCTGGACAAGCAACAGAAAGAGACTTATGCAGCTTAGGAGCCTGACGTCAACACAATCGCCTGGGTATTTTTCAGTAATCCATTTTCAGTGCTTTCTGCTGAGCTTAATATTTAAACAGCATTAATATAAATGACAAAGCACTTGAGTGAACCGAACCACTTTGCTTTACCGTCTTAATTTGAGACTACAGCAGCTCTTAAAGTGAATGAAATGAATCCAGTGACTGACAGTAAAAATAAATCCACATGAGTTTGGTTTATTTCCACGTGGGATGATGTGCAAAATGTAAATAAAAATATGATGTGGAAATCTTGTGAACCATATTTTTAGAGGAAAATGCTACAAAGACGACATATCAGATGTTGAAACTGAGAAATTTCATTGTTTTTTTTAAAAATATTTGCCAGATTTGGATTGGATTTGATGCCAGCCACATGTTCCACAAAAGGTGGGACGGGGGCCTTTTTACTGCTGTGTTTCATCACCTCTTCTTTAACAGCACTCTGTGTCTGTGAACTGAAGAGACGCTGCTGTAGCTTTGGAAGTGAAATGCTCATCAGTTCAAGGACTCCTTTGTTGTATTTTTCATTTTATAACCCTCCAAATGTTCTCAGTGGTGACCGGTCTGGACTGCAAGCAGGTCAGTTAGGCGCCTGGGCTCTTTTAATACGGAGCAGTGCTGCTGTAATACATGCAGAATGTGGTTTTACATCGTCTTGCTGAAATAATCAAGGCCTTCCCTGAAAAAGACGTCGTCTGGATGGCAGCATATTCACAGATGTGCATGTCATCCGTACCATGGGTTTAAATGATTTGCACATCATTATATTTTGTTTTTATTTACATTTTGCCCAGCGTCCCAACTTTTTTGGAAATAGGGTTGTATATTGGACAACAGCCAAAGTTAGTAGTTCACTCTGGAAGTGCTGGAAATTGAAAGAGTACCAATAAACAGCCAGCAGTCCAGGTTCTTCAAGGCTCCGTCTCACGTCTGACCCCTTCTGTGGCTAATATTCACTAGGGTGGTTCCAGGATGAGCTTTATGGAGCCCCTCGTGGAGCCAAACCTGGCAACGACTGGAAAGGAAACTTTTCATTCTGGACACCTTGTAATACGCTACTGCACCACCCGCAGAGCTGTAAAGGGTTAAGTGGCGCTGGCCTGCGGATGATGGGGCTCATTAAAATGCGTGAAGTGGGAGATCAGAGGCTGCTCACAGGTCAGAGGTCATAAATTTACACGGACTGCAGGTCAGTTACGAAGCAAAGACCTCTCGTTTTAAAGCCCTCAGTAGTGGAGAACCACACGTTACACTTGGCACCCGAGTGTACCGTCCATAGGTGTTTCCACTGGGGGAAGGGGAGGTGGGGGAGTTTGTCTAAATAGTGCAGGTCTGCACTGCCCAGCGGTCAAAATCCAGATGATAGAATTATTATTAACACAAGCTGATTATACAAATGCATCTGTAGTATAACTACACCAGTATGTGGATCAGTGGCCTACACCCATGGCTACATTTCACCCATTTCCATAGTTATGATACACTCATTTCCATGGTTACGCTACATTCATTTCCATGGTTACGCTAGACTCATTTCCATGGTTACGCTAGACTCATTTCCATGGTTACGGTAGACTCATTTCCATGGTTACGCTAGACTCATTTCCATGGTTACGCTAGACTCATTTCCATGGTTACACTACACCTATTTCCATGGTTATGCTAGACTCATTTCCATGGTTATACTAGACTCATTTCCATGGTTACGCTAGACTCATTTCCATGGTTACGGTAGACTCATTTCCATGGTTATGCTAGACTCATTTCCATGGTTACACTACACCTATTTCCATGGTTACACTAGACTCATTTCCATGGTTACGCTAGACTCATTTCCATGGTTACACTACACCTATTTCCTTGGTTACGCTAGACTCATTTCCATGGTTACACTACACCTATTTCCTTGGTTACACTAGACTCATTTCCATGGTTACGCTAGACTCATTTCCATGGTTACGCTAGACTCATTTCCATGGTTACGCTAGACTCATTTCCATGGTTACACTACACCTATTTCCATGGTTACACTAGACTCATTTCCATGGTTATGCTAGACTCATTTCCATGGTTACACTATACCTATTTCCATGGTTACACTAGACTCATTTCCATGGTTATGCTAGACTCATTTCCATGATTACACTACACCTATTTGCATGGTTACACTAGACTCATTTCCATGGTTATGCTAGACTCATTTCCATGGTAACATTACACCTATTTCCATGGTTACGGTAGACTCATTTCCATGGTTACACTACACCTATTTCCATGGTTACACTAGACTCATTTCCATGGTTATGCTAGACTCATTTCCATGGTAACATTACACCTATTTCCATGGTTACGGTAGACTCATTTCCATGGTTACACTACACCTATTTCCATGGTTACGATAGATTCATTTCCATGGTTATGCTAGACTCATTTCCATGGTAACATTACACCTATTTCCATGGTTACGGTAGACTCATTTCCATGGTTACACTAGACTCATTTCCATGGTTATGCTAGACTCATTTCCATGGTAACATTACACCTATTTCCATGGTTACGGTAGACTCATTTCCATGGTTACACTACACCTATTTCCATGGTTACGATAGATTCATTTCCATGGTTATGCTAGACTCATTTCCATGGTAACATTACACCTATTTCCATGGTTACGGTAGACTCATTTGCATGGTTACACTAGACTCATTTCCATGGTTACTAGGAGTAATGAGTTTTCAGAAGACATGCTCCCTTTCTGGACGAATGCTGTTATGGTGAGACTGACATTATCAGATAAATATTGAGAGGGTGACTTAACTAATGTGAGATACTGTGGAAGTTAGACTGTTCAAACACTTTCTGACCGCTTTTTCTGCAAAAGTATGTACACTGGACACAACACTTGTTTTTTTTTTTTACAAATGGTCAGAATGTGAACGTCCTTCACAGCTCAGACCTTAGTAAATCAGTCTGAGCTGATTTTGGAGATGCAGCTTGAATAAAGACGAGGCAGAAACAAACTAATCCCTGACGTTTGTCAAAAATGTATAGATGAGGTGACACAGACGATTGGCCAGCTTGGCCGTTTCCATGCCAACAGCGAAGACAACAGTGAATCGTGGAGTGAGTTCATAGCAGAGAGTGAATAAAACGTGTGTTTGCCATTGCGTCTGTGATATGATCAGTTATATTCAGGTTCAAACTGATTTACTGATGTCCGAATAAAACACTCAAATAAATTGCACCCAGTGTGAAGGCCTTCAGCATGGACGTTTAAGGCGCTTACCCTCAGGTTTCCAAGTCTCTTTGTTTTGTCCACAACAAGGAGCTTCTTGATGAGGTCTCTGGAAGAACAAACGCAGAAGGTTATGAAAAAATGAATCTCTCACTTGACGTTTAAACAGAAACAGCAATCGACTATAAAATGTACTGTATCATGACTCCAGTTAAGGGCTCTCCACATCTACGTCCAGATCTTCATCTACTACATAAAGCAGTTTCACAGTCGTCTCCGTTTGTAAGTGCCAAAAACTCCAAGACGGAAACCCAATTCCACAAAGGTTGGGACAGTATATGAAATGTCAATAAAAACCGGAAGCAGTGATTTGTAAATCCACCTACATTAAAATGAAAGCAGTACAAAGACATTTAATGCCGTATCTTCAACTTCATACGCTCATTCTGAAATTGGAGCCTGCAACAAGTTCCAAAAAAATCTGGCACAGGAGTGATTTGAGACTGCTGTGTCTGATCTACTCAGACCAGCACAACACACATTAAAACACCACCACCGCCACGTCAGTGTTACTGCAGTGCTGAGAATGACCCACCACCCCAATAGTACCTACTCTGTGAGGGTCCACGGGGGTCCTGACCACTGAAGAACAGGGTAACAGAGTATCAGAGAAACAGATGGACTACTGTCTGTATTTAGTTTAACAGGAGGTCAGAATTTACTAATCACTGCTTTCTGCTTTTTGGCATTTCATTGGCATGTATTATACTAGGAATTCTGGGTCGGAATTCTGGGTTAAGAGTTATCTGCCGAATGACAATTTGGTTCGGTATCATTGAGCATCCTAATCAGTCTGAAAGTGATTCAGTAAATCTAACTACTGAAATGTTGCTTGTTCTTATTCAGGGTCATCATTAAGGTAATAATTTAAAATTCACATGTGACGTGGCAGACGGGAGCGTGAAACTTTGGTCTGCACTGGAAAAAGAGAAGCTCCTTCACGTGAAGTGGAGAATCTGTCGTTTGACCGCCTGCTGTGCGTCGTAGTGTAAATCCTGAACAGACTTGTGAGCAGCTGAACACACGGCCGGCCTCCTGTGGTCCAAACCTGGGCTAATTAAGCTACGGTGAGGGAGAGACTTCCACCGGCATGACTTCGCTCACGGTCACGGGGATTTCAAATACACTTATTATTTAATCACTTCCAAAATCCATCGCTAACAGAAATACCAACAAACCAAGCTCAGAGTTTCTGCAGCTACTGCGCATCTTAACACTCTGATCATCCCAAAACGATATCCTTACAAGGAAAATCAGCCTTAATATCGAATATTTCTCATGTTGAGACGGATGTACAAATATTATATGATACATGAAGTTCAATTCTCTCACTATGTCGGCAGATCATTTTGCTCCTGGCATATTTCTTAAAATAAGCTAGATTATTTCATTTATTATTTATTATTATTATCATTTATTATTTAGATTATTTCATCTCATCTAGTGAGACGATTATGCTTAAAAAATTACTCTCAAAAATAAGTAAAAACATTTTCAGGAAATAAGATAAACAATTTTATTATGATCTTAAAAAGAAGAATTTTAAGAATTGAAATGAAATTCAATTCAAATTCAACTAAAATGAAGAACATTAGCTCGACATCGACTCCATTCAAGACAATTCTACTTGCCAATAAAGCGTTTTTTGATGTGCAGAAAATTAAAATTTCTCTTATTTTTGTTTTTAAAGGAAAAATTTGCTGTAGTGTCTAAACATTGTTAAGGTGCACAATACAGACCATTCGCTCCCCGGGCCACATCTGGGATCTAAGTTGTGAAAACAGTCTGTTTTAAGTTCAGCGTTTCTGTCATTTTGCCGAAAGCTTTGCGTTTACACAGATTGGCCTGTTTTGGCCTGTAGCAGTTCAGCTCTGCCCATTCATGCCAAAGCTGTAAGTAGTGTTTCAGCCCACTTTGCTTCACAGCCACTAAAACAGCCGCTTTGATTCAAAAAAGGTCTGGAAATGAATGAATACTTTTAATTCTTCTGTACACAAAGCCACATATGAGTGGCAGTAGAATGCAAGCAAAAAGCAGGATACAGGCCCTTTAACGGATGTAGATGTCGTTAATGTCTACTTACTTTACATAGAAATCCAGATGGCGAGGGAAGTTCAGCTTGGCAGCGAGAACCTTCTGGTAGATACCAAAGGGATTGTCATCAAAGAACGGTGGATACCTTAATCAAAAGAGCAAAAACACAAATTTACTCTCTCTTCTGCGGATTAGTTCTCAGCACGTGTTCAGGTTGGGAAAACATGGTAAAGAAAACACCATTAGAGCTGCCACAGTCCATCAACTTAAGCCCTGATACAATGAATAAGCGAATTAGTGCAGATTAAGAGTTTATACCCGGCATCATGTGTCTCATGCAATCTGATCACAAATGGATGACGAGGCTATTAGATATGAGCTTCAGTGCTCCACAGAAAATGGCATTGTCCTGCTTAACTATGCCCAGTGTGGGAGCAGCAGAGTGTGTGTTTGTGTATGTGTGTGTGTGTGTGTGTTGGGGGGGTGTTAAGTGAACTGATGATGGACAAGAAGGCCTGGCTCGCAATCGACGTTCCAGTGGATCAGCGAGGTTGACGTCAGTGCTCTGTCCACTGGAGTTCCTCCACACCAAACTTCTCAAACCATGTCTTAATGCTGCTTTGTGCACAGGGGCTCAGTCATGCTGGAACAGGAAAGGCTCTTCCCCAAACTGCTGACAATAGGCTGTTTAAAATGAACTGAGGGCCCAAAGCCCCAGCCCATCATCCCTCCTCCACCAAACTTTACTGTTGGCACTCTGCATTCCGGTAAGTAATGTTCTCCTGGCATCCTGCAAAGCCAGATTTATCCATCAAACCAGACAGTGAAGCTGGGACAGCACTCCAGAGAACATGTTTCCACTGCTCCAGAGTCCAGTGGCAGCGCTTTACACCCCTCCAGCTGACACTTGGCATTGCGCATAGTTATCCTAGGCTTATGTACAGCTGCTCAGCCACGGAAACCCATTTCCCGAAGCTCCCAACACACAGTTCTTGTGCTGATGTTGCTTCCAGAGGCAGTGAGTGATATAGCAGAGGATAGGTGAGTTTGCATGGTCTACTGCTTTGTGGCTGAGCTATTGTTGCTTCATGGGTTCATTTCACAATGAAAGCACTTACAGTTGACCGGGGCAGAACTAGCAGAGAAGAAATTTCACAAGCTGCCTTGTGACAAAGGTGGCATCCTGTGACAGTGCCATGCTTAAAGGCACTGAGCTCTTCAGTACGACCCATTCTCCTGCCAGCGTTTGATGTTATACCCTTGTTAGCAATGAGTGTGGTGGAAACACACGGAACTCAATAAATAGGAGGGTTTCCATACTTCTGGCCGTGTAGTCAATCCCTTGCTTGCAATAACCGCTTCAAGTGTGTGACCCACTGACATCACTAAGCTGCTGCATTCTTCCTTTTACTGCAGTTTCCATTTTTTTCCATTTGATGTGTCGGCAGTGTGTCAGGGCTGCATGATGACGTTCCTCCTGACTAATCCGGATCCATTTCAAACAGAATGTCTATGTAGACCTGTGAATGCGTTCTGCTGCTACCATCATGACTCTAAATCTTCAATAACGAATAGTGAACCTGGTCCAGAAGCTGCCATGCAAGCCCAAGCCATGACACTACCTCCACCATGCTTCACCAGCAAGCTTGTATGTTTTGGACCATGTGCAGACCCCTTCTTTCTCCGCACGTCAACCTTGCACGTCAAGGTTATTCTTGGTCTCATCAGTCCATGAAACTCTATTCCAGAACTTTTGAGGCTCATCTCTGAATTTCTCTGCAAATTCCAATCTGGCCTTCCAACCTTACTGCTGATGAGAGGTCTGCGTCTGGTACGGCCTCTACATCTCTGCTCTTGGTGGATTTCAGTCCCTTCATCCCTGCCCTGTGGAGGTTCTGGTGACTGTTTTTGGCTTTTTCTTTACATTCCTCACAATGTTTAGTCATCAACCGCTGTTGTTGTCCTTGGCTGACCTGTTCTGTCTGGCTGTTACTTCTCCAGCGGCCTCTTTCTTTTCCAGGATAACTATTGCGCTGGTTATGCCCAGCGCTTGCGCAATAGCTCAAATTTCCCTCTTTTCTCAGCTTCCTTTCTTCCCTTCTCTCCTTTGGGTCTTGGTTTATCCTTATAAAATACAGTCTTAATAGGCGAAACAAAAGCTTTAAACCAAGAGTAGACATTCAGGGCTATCGATCCAACACGGCACGCCTGGGCAACCAAGAAACGCCCGTCAGTCACATGTTCCAATACTTTTTCCCCACTTGACAACTGGGTGGATCCAGGTTTTAATACAGCTAGACGTGAATATCAGGAGATAAAATCTCATCTCATTTTCATCTTTTGATCTCAAGCTTAGATGTTTTTAGGGTATAGCAGAAACAAAATAACTGGCCTTGCCCTTCCAGTCCTTTCAGGGAGAGCCACGGTGAACAGCGCTTTGCTATTTAGATGAACAGAAAAAGGGGAATTGCAGTCAAACGTAACAACCTCTCCCAAAGATCAGACACGTACATCCGTCATGCGACTGTGCACTTCAGCAACACCACAGTAATTGTGGACAGCCCACAAGTTCCCACAAGGTCTTAAACGAGTGTTCAGCTTTGACCCGACTCCAGCAGGCCACATATGGCGCCTGCACCCATTCGCCTAGTCCCACTGCTGCGAGACGTGAGATCACGTGCAGTAATCCAGATGAGGCCTAATAAAGCTGAGTCAGAGACGTCAGCCTCGGCACCTGCACGGACCATCACCGTTACCATGACACTGTCCCACACGTCCGGTTTCACTCTCGTACGACTTTACATTGGGTGTGGCTTCATAAACAACAGGCCACATTCATCAATATGTTCCTAGGTTGTTCTTAAGAAAGAGGGCGGCACGGTGGCGCGGTGGCGCAGTGGGTGGCGCTGTTGCCTCACAGCGAGGAGGGCCTGGGTTCAATTCTCTGTCCTCTCTGTGTGGAGTTTGCATGTTCTCCCCGTGTCTGTGTGGGGTTCCTCCGGGTTCTCCGGTTTCCGCCCACAGTCCAAAGACATGCAGTCAGGCCAATTGGACATGCTGAATTGCCCCTAGGTGTCAGTGACCATCTGTGTCTGTCTCTGTGTGTCTGCCCTGTGATGGACTGGCGATCTGCCCGATGACTGCTGGGATAGGCTCCAGCACCCCCCCGCGACCCTGATGGAGAAGCGGCTTGGAAAATGGATGGATGGATGGTTCTTAAGAAAGGCCCTAAGAAAAAGTCGTGTTCTTAAAATTGTGCATAGATTCTGTTCGTAACTAAGAACAAATCCCAAACAAGAAAACACTGGTGAATCGGAATCTTCGGATTCCGACCGGTTGGGGAATGAGAATGTGAAAAGTTCATAGTTATGCTAACCTGGCAAAGCAGTGTGAGGGGTAAAATACATACCTACCCAAAAATTCCTGCATAATTTAAGGATTGTGATGTAAACAAAGTCATTCAGAGTGGTTGGATCG
This sequence comes from Pygocentrus nattereri, assembly GCF_015220715.1. Classification (NCBI taxonomy): domain Eukaryota; kingdom Metazoa; phylum Chordata; class Actinopteri; order Characiformes; family Serrasalmidae; genus Pygocentrus; species Pygocentrus nattereri. The sequence goes on from NC_051216.1 coordinate 47,124,217, forward strand.
TGTGTTTTCAGACCGGTGTGACATTAGAGAGATTCAATTTCTTTACAGTGGTGGCGATGGGAACCAGGTGTCGCCATGTCTGCAACGGGCCTTTGGGGACTATTTTGCCTCACGACGCCCTGCAAGTACCGCTTCATCAGAAATGTGCTTTTAAAAATATATACAGGTCAAAACCTTCTCAAACTATCGGGACGCCTCAGACATCAAGCAGTGGATTCATTACCATTTCATCTAATAATGTTAGTAGGGGGAGCTTTCAGAGGTGGACGTCTGGTTCCTATCACCACCACTGTGAAGAAAAGTTTCTCTAGAACGGAGCGTTTCACGCCAAACCGCCCTGAATGACTCTGTTTACATCTTAGTGATGTAATTATGCAGGAATGTTGACAAAATCAGCGGAATTTGCTTTTAATGCCGTTTGTGCTAGATATGCTTATTAGATAGTAATAAGCATATCTAACGCAGTACATGCTGAAGAGTTTATCAAGACTGTTAGAGTACTCATAGCCTAGCTAGTGACCCGAGTGACCCGAGTGAGTGACAAATGGTCTTAATGACCTCAATTAGACTTGGGCAGAGGATGTGACCAGGAGGCGAGGGGAAGGGTCAGTACTGGTTGGTGTTGGTTTTTCTCACTCCGGTTAATGAGCCGTCCTGGCTTGATTTGTGGTGATTGTAGAGGTGGTGGTGGGGTGGGGGGGGGTGGGGGGGGTTTGGGTTGTCACACCGTTATTTATGTATGTATCTAGACCAGGGGTTCCCAACATTTTGTACCCCAGGGCAACCTTGTTTCCCTGTTTATAACAACAAAATTCCCTTTTTTTCCCTCAGGTGCTAAAACTGAAAACCTGAGAATCAGGACCTGAAAAAGATCAGACGCTTCAAGCATAGAAACCAAAATTTGCATTTATGTTACAAACATGTTAAAGACACCAATCAAGAATAACGTTTTGACCACCTCCTCGTTTCTGCGCTCACTGTCCACTTTATCAGCTCCACTTACTGTATAGCTGCACTCTGTAGTTCTACAGTTACAGACTGTAGTCCATCTGTTTCTCTGATACTCTGTTACCCTGTTCTTCAGTGGTCAGGACCCCCATGGACCCTCACAGAGCAGGTACTGTTTGGGGTGGTGGGTCATTCTCAGCACTGCAGTAACACTGACGTGGTGGTGGTGTGTTAGTGTGTGTTGTGCTGGTGTGAGTGGATCAGACACAGCAGTGCTGCTGGAGTGTTTACATGCCTCAGTGTCACTGCTGGACTGAGAATAGTCCACCAACCAAAAATATCCAGCCAACAGCGTCCTGTGGGCAGCGTCCTGTGGGCAGCGTCCTGTGGGCAGCGTCCTGTGGGCAGCATCCTGTGGGCAGCGTCCTGTGGGCAGCGTCCTGTGACCACTGATGAAGGACTAGAGGACGACCAACACAAACTGTGCAGCAGCAGATGAGCTGTCGTCTCTGACTTTACATCTACAAGGTGGACTGACAAGGTAGGAGTGTCTAATAAAGTGGACAGTGAGTGGACACAGCGTTTAAAAACTCCAGCAGCTCTGCTGTGTCTGATCCACTCACACCAGCACAACACACACTAACACACCACCACCACGTCAGTGTTACTGCAGTGCTGAGAATGACCCACCACCCACATAGTACCTGCTCTGTGAGCACATTTAGGCCCAGTGTTTTCATTTGGAGTGCACTGCTGCCTTTAACCTCCAAATACTACGCAGGTTTAGATCTTTAGGATCCATTATAACTCATAAAAGACGACGAAAGCTGCTGTCCTTCCAACATCAACAAATAAATATCACATTCTGACACGAGAGGGGCTTCGAAACTCCAGCCCTGAATTCATCAGCTTAAGCGAGGAACTGCATTTCACGGCTCTGGCTGTTCTTCAGTCTGGAGCCCCAGCGCTCGACAGGAACAGGGTAAGACATCATGGTGATTCGGGGGGATACAGGTGGGCCAGATGTTAGTCAGTTATGTAATGTGGCAGATCCGAAAAGCCATTATGGTAACTGCTGCGACTGGCTTGCTGGGTATGAATATATCAGTGACTCCCGGGATAAAAACAAGCAAACAGGCCTTTTTAAGGGCCTCCAGACAGGTTCTGAGGAACTCCTGCATGGATGGAGGTAAAGGACCCTCGCTCGAGGGGGCTGTGACTTCAAAGCCTGCTATGATTTATAGCGCTGGAGACACGGCAGGCTGTAATCTCTCCACTATGGAAAAGAGGTTAACTGCATTTCGCTAAGCGGAATCAGGTCAGGAATGGTGCCTGCCGTCTCGCAGCAGAAGGCAGTAAAGCAAGTCACGATTCCTAAAAGAGGATCCATCATCCGGTGGCGTCGGTTCCAGAAGCCTAGCAGCACAGCGTGTTTCAGCTGAACGAGGGGATCTGACAGTGATGAATGAAAACCCTGGATGGAGGGAAGTAGTCGGTTCCCAGGCTGACCCGACGCCCATCTTATTTGCTCTTAGGAAACGGCAAACGATAGAAAGTCCAGCTTCCTTCCTTTTCCACGCTCTGGCCAAGAGAAAGAGAACGGGCCAACCGTAACAAGACTGCACATCCCAAAGCTGCCACCAAACTGGGAGCAGAAAGGCTGGGAGATCAGGGATCAGGCACTGCCTGTGAAATGTTCTCACAGCAGGCTGTGGAGAGGAACAGGAGGTCGAAGGCCACGAGGACAGAGCAGCTTGGACGAGGACCCAGCTTACACCCGGAGTGAAAGTTAGCAAGGTTCCTCCAGCTCACGTGGACCAGAACCTTACAGTGATGTTCTTCAACGGTCAAGAGCGCATACAAAGGCAGCACTGATAATGTTCCCCTCAAACTGTGGAGGTGGGTCCACTGATCCCTCTGAGGGTCCAGCTGTGGATGTTATAAAACTGGCCTAGAAACACTTCCAGGGTGTTTCTGCTACTATGGCTATCCAATATTTAGAAAATTAATCTCAGCAAAAATGAACTTTAAGTATCAGAGTCTACAGAAACAAAGAGACTCAACTGACTTTGTCTTTACAGGAACATGAGAGCTGTGGGGCTGGGAGTCAACAGCAAAATGAACAGATTCTTCAATTCAATTCATCCCAAAATTCATTTGGGAATTGGGAAATGAGTCTAAAGCATAAAATGTAGCATTAGTTATGAACAGTTGACACAGGTAACACCACCAGTGCCAAAACACCTGCCCACCTGAAGGAGCTGACAGTGGAAAACCAGGCACAACATGGCCAGCCTATTAATTTACCTGACCTAGGGTTAGCACTCAAACACGTCACTGCTGAGGTCAGTTGTAATGAATATCGTACTATTCATTTTCCTATCAAGCCCTTCTTCGTCTTATTTTTGTGGAATCGAGATTTTTCTGTAAACTCCGTCGATTTTTGTCACTTGGAATCGGAGTCGACCCTAAAATGTCTGGAATCGATCAGCTTTAAAGACACTTTCCCTGTTTTTCAGTATTATCGCCTTTTACACCAGCATCAGCAGCTGAGAGATGCACTGACATCTCTGATGTTTACATAAATATGAAATTGTTTTAAGAAGTCGACATCAAACCACTTCAAATCAGGCTCTAGTTATAAGCTGTATTATAAGGACATGCAGAAAATGCTGAATAAGAAAAGACACTTCTACTTGTGAGCGCTCAGTTAATTTATACTTCCACTGAAAACTTCGTTTGGCTTCGTTTGGCTTCGTTTGGCTCGTTTGGCTTCGTTTGGCTTCGTTTGGCTTCGTTTGGCTTCGTTTGACGTTCCGTATGTGAGATCATGTGGTCTCATGGAACAGTCCTGTGCAAACGTTTCAACAACAGCAGTCAAATTAGATTTAGACTTGAACGTGTTGGAAAAAAATAAAACATTAAATGTAAAATGTGGCATAACTTTTTTTTTTTTACAGGCCACATTTAATGTTTTATTAAATAAAAAGTAACCGTGCATTGAAACGTGCAGTGTGTTCTTAATTTTACTTAAAATTAAACGTAATTTGGGTGTTGAAAATTTTGCTTATGGCTGAATTATTTATATCTTTTATATATAAATATATATCTCGCTGCTGTCGGAACAAAACCTCATATCTCCAAAACGGTAACTTTACAGCAGAAGGAAAACACCTACTGTACTTCTAATGGAACGAGACATTTTTCCAAGCAATTGTGAGTCATTTCTTTTAGTCCATTTGTCATTAAATTTACATACCACGCAAAGAGTAACAGGCATTTTCAATTTATGTCAAAAACTCAAAAATGGAGATACAGGGTTTTGTTCCAACAGCAACGAAATATTATAATATGTATATATAATAAGTATATTTATACACATACAAACATACATATTCAACAACATGAACGAACTAAACTGGCTTGACAGCTGCTATGGAATGCCAAGCGGTTGCTAAGGTGTTGCTGTGGTATCCCAGGTGGTTACTAACATGTTGCTAGGCCATTGCCATGGTATCCCAGGTGGTTCCAGGTGGTTGCTAAGGTGTGACTAGGCTGTTCCTAGTTATTCCAGGTTGGCAGGCCTTTGCTATGGTGTCTGATGAGGTGCTGTATGTTCTGTATGTGAATCGGTGTGTATTGTCTCTAGGAGTGGCAGCGAGAGAGACGTCCTTTGTGACCCATGCATGTATTACCGAAAGCATTGAATGATCATGAGAATGTAAAAAGAAATTAAAACAAGACTAAATAAATATGGAAGGTGTGGGGCATGAATTAACTGGTGTTTTGGTCAAAAGCATGCTTCATAAATTCCATTAGCTCATTACACTTAGCAGTAAAAATGGGTTATTATATTATATTAAACTATTTTCTTTGTTGAACATAAATCTAAAAATCCACTATTGGGACCTGAAAGTTGGCCTGTAGTTGCAGAAACACCCTCCAGTAAAAGGGGAATAGTGTAAAACCTGAAATCTTACTAGCCTTTACTAAGCAAGGGACTCCAGTCCAGTCAGTACCAACACCTTCAAATCTGACTGCCTGGAGCTCCCGGATGTGGTTAAAACTGGACATAGTCTGCCAATTCAACCAGACTGATTTTCAAACTGGACCAGCCTGGACCTCCATTTCTGATCTTACTGCGTTGTTATGAGAACATTCCTTGAAAAATAAAGCTGGAGGCAGTAAAAACGATCCTAGTGATGGTACCTGAATAAACAGTGAGGATGCTCAAGGTTTTTAAGACTTGTGCTGACCCCTAGTGGATGCCCATGCTACTGCACCCACCCTCAACGGCAAATTGCACAGGTTTTTCACTAAGACCTTTCAAATTTCACGGAAGCCCTTCAAAACGCCTGTTTTAGTAATACGCTGACCTACAAAACGGAGTCAGTGTTGCTCAGCTGCAGACGAGTGGGACCCAGTAAATAGCATTGCGCTGACTGGGGCTGTATCGAGTGACGGCCTCTGTTGCCTGGAAGTCTGACATCAATAAGGCACTACTGCTGTGGCAGTTACATCACCAGACCCTTTGCTTTGGACGCTGAGCTGATTTGGACAGTTGGCTTGGATTGATGAGGCCCGTCACTGTGAACAATGCAGTGTGGTGGACCATCCCACAATGGTATAAACCCTATCCCACCAACAAGTTCTAGGTATAAATTTATTATATTACACATTCTATTGCTAGAAAATATAAACACAGAACGTAATTTAAAGACCTATTGCGCTCAAAAAACATGGTTTCTAAATGTGATTTGACCTCTCAAATGTCCAGGGCCCACCAGCAGGCCCAACGTTTCATTATACATTTCTGTAAGAATAGCTCAGCCAGTTTGCTTTGAAGTGCCTGTAGTTATTGTATAATGAACCTTAGTTACACAACGACTCTGACAGCTGTAGGAGACGCTCGAGCCATTTGAACGTTTTTACTTCTCACTTTGCCACAAACAGAAAACGGACGCTGTTAAGATCACATCTGACCGACAGCCGATTTGGTCCGACTCTGAAGACGAGACGACGCTAAATTCCCAAACTGTCGTCACCACTGAGCAGCTTTTCAGTCGGCAGCTGAGACAGAAGAACAGCTGAACAACCTGGAATCAGCCAGAAATGAACCCAACACCATTCGCCAAACTAAACGGGCTGTAAGAAGCTTTACAGACCGGCTGGAACAAAACAACATTAATACTGATCTGGACAAACTGACCAAACTGAGCTGAACCTGATATTGGGTCAGTTTTACGGCTCAGTCTGATTTGGTCCGACTCTGAAGATCAGACACGTCTGGCGAATGGTGTTGGGTTCATTTCTGGCTGATTCCAGGTTGTTCAGCTGTTCTTCTGTCACAGCTGCCGACTGAAAAGCTGCTCAGTGGAGACGACAGTTTGGGAATTTAGTGTAAGGAGCTGGAGAACGAACTGCCGGCTGAGCAGCGAGTGGGCGGAGCTCGTTATTCTGACGTAGCAACGAGCTGCTCGTTAAGGAGCTCTAATTAGGAGGAAGGAACTGAACATTAAAACATATTAAAGCCGCGTTCACGGCCAGTTTATTCATTTCTTACTGTATTTATTTAACTGCTGTATTAAAGCAGTAGAGCACTCGAGGAGGGAGTTATCACCAACAACATCACGGCTGTGATGATCTACGGCCTCCAGATCACAGCCGGGATGTTATTCCATGATAACACACTCCCTCTGGGTTCTACTGCTTAAGTAACATTCTGAGAGCAGATTAAATGCACTACCCATTCTAGCTGCGTCGTCTACAGTGAATAAGTGCTATGAAAAGAATAAATAAAACGCAAGCTTCCGGCAAAGTGGCTCCGAAGTACAACTGGAGCGTATTGATCAGCATTTTCACTTTTAGGGATGTTAAGTGAGACTAAAGAAAGGTGTGGCGTTGAGATCAAAGCGCTGTCCGATGTGCTGATGGATTTTATCCTCACTACAGCCACGTTTGCAGAAAATTAGCTCCTGGTCTCGGAGGAGCAGGGCAAACAGAAGACTTGCACTCACCCAGACAGCATCTCAAAGATGAGCACACCCAAGGCCCACCAGTCCACTGCCAGACCATGACCCTTGCCCTGGATGACCTCGGGGGCCAGGTACTCTGGAGTCCCGCACAGCGTACATGTCCTGCACAAAAACACACAGTCCCAGCGTTTATCCTCCTTACAGTGAGTGTTAAACTGAACATCTAGCAAAGTTCACAAGATAAAAATGTAATTAAAAAGGATCTGATGGCCTATATGAGAAGTATATGGGTGTGGCCTAATATTGTAATGAGCACGCTTGAATGACATCCTTCATCCAGTGTGTTTGTATGCTTTTAATAATCCGATAACTTCATCAGCTCCACTGACCGTATAGCTGCACTCTGTAGTTCTACAGTTACAGACTGTAGTCCATCTGTTTCTCTGATACTCTGTTACCCTGTTCTTCAGTGGTCAGGACCCCCATGGACCCTCACAGAGCAGGTACTGTTTGGGTGGTGGGTCATTCTCAGCACTGCAGTAACACTGATGTGGTGGTGGTGTGTTAGTGTGTGTTGTGCTGGTCTGAGTGGATCAGACACAGCAGTGCTGCTGGAGTTTTTAAAGTGTCCACTCACTGTCCACTCTATTAGACACTCCTACCTTGTCGGTCCACCTTATAGATGTAAAGTCAGAGACAACAGCTCATCTGCTGCTGCACAGTTTGTGTTGGTCATCCTCTAGTCCTTCATCAGTGGTCACAGGACGCTGCCCACAGGACGCTGCCCACAGGACGCTGTTGGCTGGATATTTTTGGTTGGTGGACTGTTCTCAGTCCAGCAGCGACACTGAGGTGTCACTCCAGCAGTGCTGCTGTGTCTGATCCACTCACACCAGCACAACACACACTAACACACCACCACGTCAGTGTTACTGCAGTGCTGAGAATGACCCACCACCCAAACAGTACCTGCTCTGTGGGGGTCCATGGGGGTCCTGACCACTGAAGAACAGGGTAACAGAGTATCAGAGAAACAGATGGACTACAGTCTGTAACTGTAGAACTACAGAGTGCAGCTATACGGTCAGTGGAGCTGATGAAGTGGACAGTGAACATCAGCTTATTTCTTATATTTCTGTCCACTGTCTCTCTCTCTCTGTCTCTCTCTCTCTCTCTCTCTCTCTCTGTCTCTCTCTCTCTCTCTCTTTCTCTCTCTCTCTGTCTCTCTCTGTCTCTCTCTCTCTCTCTCTTTCTCTCTCTCTCTGTCTCTCTCTCTCTTTCTCTCTCTCTCTGTCTCTCTCTGTCTCTCTCTCTCTCTCTCTTTCTCTCTCTCTCTGTCTCTCTCTCTCTTTCTCTCTCTCTCTGTCTCTCTCTCTGTCTCTCTCTCTCTCTCTCTCTGTCTCTGTCTCTCTCTCTCTGTCTGTCTCTCTCTCTCTCTCTCTCTCTCTGTCTCTCTCTCTTTCTCTCTCTCTCTGTCTCTCTCTCTCTTTCTCTCTCTCTCTGTCTCTCTCTCTCTGTCTCTCTCTCTCTTTCTCTCTCTCGCTCTGTCTCTGTCTCTCTCTCTCTGTCTCTCTCTCTCTCTCTCTCTCTCTCTCTCTCTCTCTCTCACACCCACATTATAAAAACAGCTCGCTCTCCAGTGGGAGAGCAGCTTGAGGCTGTAGTGGGGTCTGCTGCTTCTGAACAATCGCCTCACAGACAGTCCTCTCACAAGCCTCGGGAGAGATCATTAGATGCAGACACACACTGCCCAGCCAAAAGCCCATTCACAACAGCACAGCACTTTGCTTTTAGCCACTAGCCGGCTCTGCCCTAACCCATCCGGGTAAGAACATACACGGATATGTATTTTTGTAGATGGGAAATGCACTGCAGACACATTGTGTCTCATCAAACACTAAAACACACACTGATGATACGCCAACCAGAAATCGGCTCAATATTTCCCCAGTTACAGATTCATATCTGGGTTTTAAATCTGATTAAGCCTTTTATATCAGCTGCTTTTGGTCAAATCAAACGTCATTAAGAGTTACTTTGATGACTAAACTCGTACTGGTAACTGGGTTAAACCAATAACTACTAAGTACATAAAACTAATAAACAACTTCTCCACATGTTAATCCACATTTCTGGATTAAATCTATAGATGATGCTACACTGAAGCTTCCCTGAAGCTCTAATCTGTATTCAATCCGACTACCCATGCACCACTGATGCATCCTTCAGAGAGTGGAACTACACTTCATGACCACCAGGGTGCAGCATTTCATCACTTTGCAGTGCCCAAATCTGCTGTTTTCACTCCAAAAACCCTAACTGCACTATTCGGCGCTGCTTCTCCTTCGAGTCTTGGCTCCTCTCAGTGGCCCTTAGGGACTTTTTTCCTGACACTGACTTATTGTATAAACCAGCATGCAAATAAAACCGAAACGAGCTGAACGGAGATGAATATTTTCCAGGTTTTTCTCAAGCTGTTCTACCATTTGGTGTGGAACCGGGAAGGACTCACCGAACGACTGGGCCTATTTTGATTGATTTGTACTAGATTATCTAGATTACATTTGAATGTTTGAATGTAACGACGCTGTTATTAGTTTTATAAGTTGTAAATCACACCAGGGAACTGTGAGAATTAGATACAAACCTTCAGTTCAGGCCATAAATGTCAAAAACTCAGCCAAAAACTTATAAAACGGATATTTCCGGTCCTAAAATCTGATTGGCTGAGCTGCATTTTGAGCTGTTGTAAAAGACAAACACGCTTATGACGCCTCGCAGCAAAAACACCAGGAAAAATCCTTGTGCTGTTATTGGAATAATCTTTGGCACTAATGTTCCCTACTGATGACGTAGGAACCCGGTCCTGTTTAAATTAAAGAGCTGACAACTTATGTTCTTAACTAGAACATAGCCAGCTGGCCAGGCCTGAATTAAAGCACTTCAAGTGTGATTCACTGTAAAACTGCAATATTAAAGTCTAAAAAAATGTCAAATTGAATTTCTTACACACTTCGAATGTCCGTGTTTCAGTCAGACGTCACATCAAACCCAGGCTGAATCCCAAACGGCTCCGTACTCCCTAAATAGTGAGCTAGGGAAGTTTTGAAATTCTACAAATAGTGGACTATTTGTCAAGTGTGGATGTGTCTGAATCCCGAATGGCTATGCTTTAGCTATAAAATGCTCAGTTGGGTCGCAGGAGCCAGTATTTAATCTCCTTTGTAGTGCACTGTGTAGGGAGCAGGCAGTTATTTGAGATTCGGCCTCAGCGCGTGAGGAGGGCCGCAGGTGGATTGGTGCTAGATAAGACTCGCGGTGGTGATTTGGTGACCAAAAGTACTTAAACGAGTACTAAAATGAAGTTATATGTTTATTATTCTACAATAAAAGTTCACGAAATGATCGCAGCATACAGTGATGGATCTACAGGAACTTCATTTCTTATTTTAATTATTACTAATAGTGGCCTCCAGCCCTGGTCCTGGAGAGCTGCCTTTCCACGGAGTTTAGTTCCAACCTGTATCCAGTAAGCCGCCCTACTCGAACCCAAACACATCCGATCCAGCCAATCAGGGAAGAGGTTCATTAGCTGGTGCAGGAGTGGCAAACCGTGGCTGGAACTAGGCTCTGCAGGAAGGTAGCTCTCCAGGACCAGCGCTGGAGAACAGTGATCAAGGCCTTCAGAGAACCCTGAAGGTTTTCGTGGCTGACCGACTACATTTGGAGTAAGGAGGGCACATTTTATTTCGGTTGAACTCGTGAAAACGGGAAGATCCGCTCCTACCTGTCGACGACCTTCTTGGCAAAGCCGAAGTCGGTGAGTTTGATGTGTCCTTCACGGTCCAGCAGGATGTTCTCAGGCTTCAGGTCCCTGTAGACGATGTCCTTGGCGTGGAGGTACTCCAGAGCGCAGATGATTTCGGCTGAGAAGAACAGCGCCGTGTCGTTTCCGAACTTGCCGCGGCTCCGCAGGTAACTGAACAGCTCTCCGCCGGGCACGAACTCCATCAGCATGAACAGGCAGCGCTCGTCGTGCCACGTCCAGAACCTGCAGGTCAGCATGAGCACATGCAGTGAGCAGGAACCACACTGACCGAAAGAAACGATGTACCCATTGCTTTAGTTCAGTGTGGATGAAGTACCTGTTTAACGCCTACAGATGGCAGCAGTAAGTGCAGGTAAACCTCATAAGGCTACTTGCGCAGCTTCTGTACTCGGCTTACTTACAGTTCTGTATCCAAGTTACTGGCTCAGCTCACATTTCAGCAAATATGCTTTTATCAAAAAATACAGTCACATTACCGCAGGACTAGTTTGTATTTATTAAGTCGCACTAAACATGTGCATCATAAATGGAGTTTCTCTTTAATCCACAGCCTTAAGCCAATACTATATATAAGTGTCAGTAACGTGGTCATATACTGCACTGTCGTGAAGTGACCGGTGTCCTCTAATTCAACACAAAGGCAGTTTTTCAGTGTAAATGATGGAAATTGTGCAGACAAAAAAAAAAAAAAAATAGGGAAGGAAAATGATTATTTTCACAGCCCAAAGACATCAGGCAAACCACCAAAAGCTATTTTAACACTAACAGCACCCCCTTGTGGAGAATCTTCATCCATCCATCCATCCATCCATCCATCCATCCATCCATCCATTATCTTCCGCTTCTCCGGGGTTCGGGTCGCGGGGGCAGCATCCTAAGCAATGAAGCCCAGACCTCCCTTTCCCCAGCCACTTCCACATGCTCTCCAAGGGGGATTCCGAGGCGCTCCCAGGCCAACTGGGCGATATAGTCGCGCCAGCGTGTCCTGGGTCTTCCCCGGGGTCTCCTCCCAGGTGGACTCGCCTGTGACACCTCCCGAGGGAGGCGTCCAGGAGGCATCCTAACCAGATGCCCGAACCACCTCAGCTGGCTCCTCTCGACGTGAAGAAGCAGCGGCTCTACTCCGAGTCCCTCCCGGATGACCGAACTTCTCACCCTATCTCTAAGGGAGAGTCCAGCCACGCTGCGGAGGAAACTCATTTCGGCCGCTTGTATTCGCGATCTCATTCTTTCGGTCATTACCCAAAGCTCATGACCATAGGTGAGGGTGGGAACGTAGATCGACCGGTAAATCGAGAGCCTTGCCTTGTGGCTCAGCTCTTTCTTTACCACAACAGACCGGTAAAGAGCCCGCATCACTGCTGACCCAGCACCAATCCGCCTGTCAATCTCCCGCTCCCTTGTACCATCACTCGTGAACAAGACCCCGAGATACTTGAACTCCTCCACTTGAGGCAAGAGCCTATCCCCGACCCAGAGAGGGCTCTCCACCCTTTTCCGCCTGAGAACCATGGTCTCGGATTTAGAGGTACTGGGATGAGAATCAGAATCTTCAGCCTGCTAAATATGGGTGAGTGAGTTACAAGCCAGGTCCATGAGAAGCTATTTATTGATGCTTATTATTCAGTGTTAGAAAAAAAGAGCAGAAAACACACCCAACAAAATAAATACGTAAATAATACATTTAACCAAATGCAACATCACATTTCTCAGTGTTTACTGTACCTACTCTTTGCTTTCATTTAGGCTTCTATTCTTTTTTTAGGAGACTTGTTTTCAGTTTTTCAAAAAAATCTGCAGGGATGTTTTTCCACACCTCCAAAGTTCAGTGATAGAAGTCGGTTTAACGTTTTCTGAAGTAGCCAAACACATTCAGTCTCTCTCTTTTACGTATTTTCACTTATTTTTCTTTCACGTTCTCCCTCCTCATGCAAGTGGGTGGTTTTGTAATCTAATCTCCTGAAAATGAATAACCTTTACTTAATGGTCATTTTCACTGGGTGGGTGGGGGTGGTCTCCGGTGGGTGGGTTTCGCACAGGACTGTACACGCATACAATTAGAGGATGAGTGTAGGCTGTCCAGAAGATCCTGCCAATACAGTGTAGACTGGCACTGTGTGGATTACACAGGGAAACCCCACCCACAGCAATGCAGAAGCTCAGCGTAACGTTAGACGCAGGTTTCTCTCAGACGTTAGGAAGAAAGACGATGCCGTGAACGTGTCAGTCAGATCAGGATCCAGTGTTTCAAAGCTGCAGTGAAACGGAAATCCAGGACCTAAAGCCAGGCAGACACTGCGATTTTAGGAATCTTGTTCTACGCCTGAATCGCCCCTCGTGTTGGGCCGAAACCTGCGATGTGTGTCCTCACACTGTACGAAAACACTCAGTCGGCTAAAATCGGCTTTAGGAAACTCTAAAGAGACGATCTGAGCGGAGCTGGGGAACTTCTGGCCTGCTGTGGCCACAGTCTGTCACCAATTAATTACCCGATGAAGATTTTATTCACTTCAGCTAATGAGTTAAACGGCCCATTTAGTATAATATTATCATCCACAATGCGATGCCAGACTTTAACAGACAGCTTTCCAAGATATTGTGCAGTCGGCACAGAAGACGCCGACGCCGGGAACAGAGCTTCAGGAGCTCTTCTGTTGAGCATGCAGCAGGGAAGACCCACCGCCAGCACCCACCCCAACACAAAACACAACACGAGGGGGGGCATAACATACGTGGGCAGCCCACACACACAGTACCCAACCTCAATGGATACAACCACTCCATCAACCCCAGCTGACCACTAATGTCCACTTACCTCAACTATTTACAGTTCAAAGCCTCCTGCTGACAGTGACCACGGCCTTCACCCAAAGACAAAACCCTAAACACTGACCAGCCATGTTGGTATCTGCAGTAACACTGGTGGTATATCTGTGTGTGTTGTGTTGTGCTGGTACAAGTAGATCAGACACAGCAGTGCTGCCGAAGTCCACTCACTGTCCACTCTATTAGACACTCCTACCTTGTCGGTCCACCTTATAGATGTAAAGTCAGAGACGACAGCTCATCTGCTGCTGCACAATTTGTGTTGGTCATCCTCTAGTCCTTCATCAGGGGTCACAGGACGCTGCCCACAGGACGCTGCCCACAGGACGCTGCCCACAGGACGCTGCTGGCTGGATATTTTTGGTTCACAGTCCAGCAGCAACACTGAGGTGTCTAAAACCTCTAGCATCACTGCTGTCTGATCCACTCAGAGCAGCACAACACACACTAACACACCACCACCACGTCAGTGTTACTGCAGTACTGAGAATGACCCACCACCCAAACAGTACCTGCTCTGTGAGGGTCCATGGGGGTCCTGACCACTGACGAACAGGGTAACAGAGTATAAGAGAAACAGATGGACTACAGTCTGTAACTGTAGAACTACAGAGTGCAGCTATACGGTCAGTGGAGCTGATAAAGTGGACAGTCAGTGTAGAAACGAGGAGGTGACCTTAATGAAATGGTCAGTCAGTGTATATTTTTCTATATTATATTCAGACTTCTGTTGCTTGACTGCTAACATATAAAACTCTATTAAGCTGTACTCTCAGGTCTTCAGGCACTGGACTCTTAGCTACTCTGTAACCACAGAGCCTGTCTGGATATTTTTAGGTGGTCACTCTCAACTCAGCAGTGATACTGATGTGTGTGAAAGCCATCTGTAACTGTACACGGACGCAGCAGAGCTATAAGGTAGGTGTGTCAAGCATCTAAACCCGACACTCGAATGTGTTCCACATGTTGAAGAGGAGATCAGAAGCTAAAAGCCTGTAACACAAAGTGGACCTAAATAAGACGACATCTAGCAGACCACTGCAGTGCGTCATTCTGGAGAAAACAAGTCACAACTGTCCACAGTGGTGGTGATAGGAGCCAGACGTCCACCTCTAAAAGCTCCTCACAGAAAGACACTACATGACGTGGTTATGAAGGTTTCAGCTGAAACTCCAGGGAGGAATACACACAGGATGTTGTGAGGCCAAAAAAAGGTTTAACACTATTCTATCCTCATCAACATACATACAGAGTATTCACTCACCCATCAGATCACTTCCATGGCCACAGGTGTATAAAGCCGAGCCCCTCGGCCTGCAGACTGCTTCTACAGACATTAGTGAAAGAATGGGTCGCTCTCAGGAGCTCAGTGAATTCCAGCGTGGTACCGTGATCGGACGCCACCTGTGCAGCAAGTCCAGTCGTGAAATTTCCTCACTACTAAATATTCCACAGTCCACTGTCAGTGGGATTATAACAAAGTGGAAGCGATTGGGAACGACAGCAGCTCAGCCACGAAGTGGTCGGCCACGTAAAATGACAGAGCGGTCAGCGGATGCTGAGGGGCATAGTGCGCAGAGGTCACCAACTTTCTGCAGAGTCAATCACTACAGACCTCCAAACTTCATGAGGCCTTCAGATCAGCTCAAGAACAGCGTAGAGAGCTTCATGGAATGGGTTTCCATGGCTGAGCAGCTGCATCCAAGCCTTACATCACCAAGCGCAGTGCAAAGCGTGGAATGCAGTGGTGTAAAGCGCCACCACTGGACTCTAGAGCAGTGGAGACGTGTTCTCTGGAGTGACCAATCACAAATGGACCAAAACAAACAGCCAAAAACTGCTTGGAAGAACTTCTGGTTCCATTGACTTACATTAAAAGTAAAGTAGGTTTTTACCTTCTCTGTAAAGTTCTCATTTTGGAGATAAAAGGTTTTCTTTGAACTATATATATGTTGTAGGTTCTCTGGTGGTTCTGGATGGTAAATAAAATGTCTATATTTGTGTTGTAGTCATGGCGACGCCTGGTTCCCATCACCACCACTGTAAAGACCGTTTCACACCAAACCCTCTGAATCTCTCTGCTTACATCTCACACAGAATTATGATGAATTATGCTGTTGGGGAAAACTAAATACATATATATGCAAATTGGTAGAATTCCCCTTCAGCAGGGAAGATGAGTCGGCCTTACAGAGGATTCTACACGCTTCGCCTGATATGGGTAAAGATAGTTTCAGAAGAAAGCTGAGGGCCTGCGCTTTAGTCTCGTGGGCACTCGGCTATTTTCAGCCCAAAACTGTACACAAAAACAAAGAATAACCACTGATGCCATCGGAGTCTGCAGGAACTTCTGGGGCAAGAATATTGATGTTTCTCTGTCTGGATAAAGAGCAGAGAAAAACAATGAGCTTGGTCAGGCAGTCTTCCTTTATGCTGCTTCACCTCTTCTCTTGAAATAGAAACGTGATAATGTACGATATTTCTACATTTACGTAAGCCATCTTTGCGTGAGACTCAGCCAGAGCCGGTTTATGAGGAGTCACTTCTTATTTCCCCCGTTATATCAAGAACAGGACTGCTGAACAGCAGAGGGCGCCCATGAGCGAGTCCTCAATGAAAGGGAGTGAATGGAGCTTAACAGCTAAAAACGAGCAGTTAAAATAGTTTCTAGTCACTCGGTCAGAACTTTCCCTTAATTTTAGACAGTAGGAGGACGAGTTTCACTAAAAAATACAGAAATCTCACCTGTTTGTTTCCTTTATTCTACAGTAAACGGGTTTCGGGCAGCAGGAGGCGGGGCTTTACTGCTAGAGCGTGATGATTGATGGGTGAGCGGAGCAGCTCATTGGCTGTTCGCGCTCACTGACGTCATGAACGTACTTGAGGCGCCGGTTTCAAACTCCTATAACTCCAGTTTAAAAGCTCTTAAATATAAAAGCGGAGTTAAAATGTTTTACACTGTTCAGGAAATGATTGAATTCCTTTACATTAAAAATGTTTCAGCGTTTATAAACTATGATTTCGCTCAAAAGCTCCATATCAACCCATTCATTCTGGACTCACTCGGGAGCGCCCCCTAGTGTTGGGATAACCCGGCAACAGCTCGTCTGCTATGGCAGTAGAGAAAGTACGCCGGTACACGACCGTATGGTCAGCTTGGCTGTCATAGCGCCCCTTGCTGTAACACTAAGATTGCAGCTCGAGGTTGCGTCGTGTTATGAAATGCGTTGTGAGTTTGCTGGGATCATATTTGTTGAAGGTGACGTCAGATTTGTACACATCAGCTTCTACGCTCCTATCCCATCTCCCTCTGCTCCAAATCAAAGCCTAAACCCAAGTTACTTATGCATTTCTGAATATGTTAAGGGTGCTTGTTATGAAGGTTTATAACACCGTTGTTTGTAGCGTAGCTAGATGCTGCATCTTATTTGGTTCAGCCACCTGCTGCAGGATCTACTATAAGCAACTAACGTCATTCATTAGAGCAAGATAGACGGCAGTCCACCTTAACTGCAGGATTAAACAGGACACATTATCTTAACCCCCCTGGGTTGCCCTTTTGAGTTTTGGTTTGTCTCAGTGTTTCTTCTTCCTGCTCTTAGGGAGTGTTTCCTTGCCACTGTTGCCATTGGTGACGCTCATGGGGTCTCAGACCCTGCTGTAAAATATATAAATACGCTGTGACTATTTGGCTCAGTGTCGCTCCAAAAGTGTTCTGCTGCGTCTCCCGGCGATGCTGCTCACTTCGCTCGTGCTCAGACTGAGAAAGCCGAAAGAAATCAGAGTAAGAGTTCACTGTGGAATCTGATTACTGAGCGAAAATCCAGCCTCTAGATCAGATTTCTAGACCTTATTCCAATCCAAGAAATCAGATCGTTTAAATAATCAGATAACTGCAGAAATCTGATCGGGTTGGTGAGATCGTGTAAACACACACGAGAAATTTCTCCTCAGTGTCCAAACACGACGCCTCATGGGAGCCTGTGAATGAATGAATTTAGAACCATCTGTCTCTGTGTTTGTCACACTGAGACTAGACCTCTGCATTTAACCCATCCGTGCAGTGAAACACACACATGCATGCACACTAGTGAACACACACACTAGGGGGCAGTGAGCACACTTGCCCGGAGCAGTGGGCAGCCCTATCCGCAGCACCCGGGGAGCAGTTGGGGGTTAGGTGTCTCGCTCAAGGTCACCTCAGTCATGTGCTGTCAGCTCTGGAGATCAAACCAGTGACCTTCTGGTCACAGGGCTGGTTCCCTGACCTCCAGCCCACGACTGCCCCATTTAATGTTAACGGGATACAGGACACTCTCAGGTCAGTGAGAGCTGAGATAAGTGGTCTGTTTTCCTGCAATGGGGCTCAAACATGTAGCACTGAACACACTGATCAGTGGGGCCACTCTACCAGGGTCAGGTTGGTTGCGTTTAACACACCCACACACTTCTGACCAGGCAGCAGCTCAGAATTTGAGACACTTATACACTAAAAAATTACAATAATTAGGATATATTTGTTGAATATTACACTGATAAATGCATATTTAGTGGCACATCTTCTGTTTAACGAACGTTTTTAGAGATCAGCGCGAGAAGCGCGTCCGTTTATTTTTCATACGGTCAGAAAAACGTGTCTTTGTTGAGTTGCCCTAAAACTGCTGCTCTTCACAAAAAGCTCCAGTAAACGCAGCTTAACTCACAGCTTGACGATGAACGGATGGTTGACCTCCATGAGCACCTCCTTCTCGTTGTGAACGTGCTGCTGCTGCTTCAGCCGGATCAGGTCCACTATCCTCATCGACTTCAACGCAAAGTAGCTCTTGGTCCTCCTGTCCTGGACCAGCACCACTCGGCCAAACGTGCCCGTGCCTGCAGAGGAAAGATGCCACCACCGCACCGCTTCAAGCAGGAATACCGATTTCTTTCCCATCATGTTCTTTTGTCTCTGTATGTAATAAATATCCATCCTGCTGTATTGAGTGGCTCTAATAACTGTGTAGTTACATGTTAACAACAACGTCACTACTAATGATTTAGTCACTGTTACAGATGGATTACAGAACTATGCCTCATAATTACACAAGTGTGTCTTAAGAGTCGTAACAGCCTGTTCTCTCATGTAATAACATGTGTAATAACAAATGTAACTAATTTTTTAATCAGACTAGAACAGCAGTTGTTTTCACAAAGGATTTCCAGCAGTAAAAGCGCACACACACACACACACACACACACACACACACACACACAGATTCACACACACACACACACACACACACACACACAGATACACACAGATACACACACACACACAGATTCTCACACACACACACACAGATACACACACACACACACACACAGAGATAAACACACACAGAGATGGTGGGGTGCTGGAGCCTATCCCAGTGGTCATCGGGTGGAAGGCAGGATACACCCTGGACAGGTCGCCAGTCCATAGCAGGACAGACAGACAGACAGACACATTCACTCACACCTAGGGGTAATTTAGCACGTCCAATAGGCTTTAGACTGTGGGAGTAAACCAGAGAACCCGGAGGAACCCACACGGGGAGAACATGCAGACTCCACACAGAGAGGACCCCGGTCGCCCGGCCGGGGACTCGAACCCACATTCAGCCAGCATTTCTGCTGCTTCTGCTGTGACACTGCAAGCAGTTTCAGCTTTAAACCAGTCCGGCATGACACAGAACAGCAGACGCGCTCATGTTAACATGCAGCTTTAATGACATTAATTAAGTGCTGCATTTCCTCCCAAGCAATTTCTACATCACCACTCCTGCACATCATACAACACAATTACAGAACGGAATTAAATCAGTGTGATGTGATTAGGTTACCTTGTTACAACACAGTCATATCACAGTAATAATACAAACCGTAAGCGTAATTTCACGTAAAACAGACTTAGTGCCGGAAAAGACTTCTGTATCAAAGAGGCTTTAGTGCTGTAATCCATCCGTAACATTGCGTAAATCATCAGTACTTACATAGTTTATTCATGTGTAACTACACAGTTATTAGAGACACTCAGTATAAAGTGGGACGAAATATCATTGCCGTAAAAAAAAGTACATTTATAGTAAAATCATTTTAATGTGCGTCGATAGACACACATCCTACACCAGGGGTGTCAAGCTCAGCCACTAACAGGGCCGCATTAAAAAATATTTACTCAGCGCTTTTTATTCAGCGCTTTTTTAGCCATGTACAGATCCCTGCTGGCGACATCGCCTTAATGAGCTCATTGTCACGTGTGAATACGCCGTGGCCATGCGATGTGACCAGCAGGGCTCCGTAGCCATGACCCCACCTGGCCTTTGACTGCTCAAAATGAACAGGACGCCGATTTGGCCCGTGGGCCTCGTGTCTGGCACATGGGTCCTGGGCGATTCTTTTATCCCCCTGTAGAATTTTATGCAGGTTAAAGCATCAAAAGCTCGAACATTTCCCAACCCTTAGAATTCGCTTTTAAAGCCGAGCTCTGTTCTGATTGGCTGCCCTGTATTTTGACTCAATCTAAAAGCAGTCTGGGCTTTTAGCTCTCCTCATAGCTTCAGCGTGAATGGGTGGGACTAAACTGCTGTGGTTCTCTAGTTCAGTAGTGCACTGATGTTCATGTTAGTTTCCATGTAATTTCAGTTTTATTAAGAAAAAATCAGGCGTAACGTTCTGACCGCCTCCTCGTTTCTACGCTCCCTGTCCACTTTATCAGCTCCACTGACTGTATAGCTGCACTCTGTAGTTCTACAGTTACAGACTGTAGTCCATCTGTTTCTCTGATACTCTGTTACCCTGTTCTTCAGTGGTCAGGACCCCCATGGACCCTCACAGAGCAGGTACTGTTTGGGTGGTGGGTCATTCTCAGCACTGCAGGAACACTGACGTGGTGGTGGTGTGTTAGTGTGTGTTGTGCTGGTCTGAGTGGATCAGACACAGCAGCGCTGCTGGAGTTTATAAACAACTCAGTGTCGCTGCTGGACTGGGAACCAAAAATATCCAGCCAGCAGCGTCCTGTGGGCAGCATCCTGTGGGCAGCATCCTGTGGGCAGCGTCCTGTGACCACTGATGAAGGACTAGAGGATGACCAGCACAAACTGTGCAGCAGCAGATGAGCTGTCGTCTCTGACTTTACATCTACAAGGTGGACCGGCAACGTAGGAGTGTCTAATAGAGTGGACAGTGAGTGGACAGGGTTTTAAAAACTCCAGCAGCACTGCTGTGTCTGATCCACTCGCACCAGCACAACACACACTAACACACCACCACCACGTCAGTGTCACTGCAGTGCTGAGAATGACACACCACCCAAACAGTACCTGTTCTGTGAGGGTCCATGGGGGTCCTGACCACTGAAGAACAGGGTAACAGAGTATCAGAGAAACAGATGGACTACAGTCTGTAACTGTAGAACTACAGAGTGCAGCTATACAGTAAGTGGAGCTGATAAAGTGGACAGTGAGCGTAGAAACGAGGAGGTGGTCAGGATGTTAAGCCTTTATTTCTAAAAACATTTTATTAGCTTAATTTAACACGTCAGTGCAAAATATTTGTTCTTGACCGTTGTTGTACTTTGTGCTACGCAAGCAAGAAAACCAACACTTGTGCATCTGGAAGCTTCGGCTGCAGTCGAGCGCTCTTCAATCCATAAAGTTAATTTGCAAGCAAATGGGGAATGCACCTCAGATTCCCTGCGTCATCATAATGCCAAATGGGTCTTTTCTTTTGCCTGGTGTTGGTCCTAATTCCGTTGCAGCGGTGGGCAGAGCGCGTCTGCTGTTGAAAATGTGGTGTATATACATTTCAGGGCAGCAGTGCTGGTACTTCATAGAAATGGGTCACGCTATGAGGCTCCACCTGCAGCCTGCACCTCAGCTGCAACCACAGCAATCTCTGGATTAACCCCTGCAGGCTTGACCAAATGCTTCCAGTGTGCATCTGGGTCCATGGACGCTGCAGGCGTGCATGCAGCATGATGTATATCCTTTCGGAGCATGCACACCAGCCTGTCACTATGATTCTGACCTCTACTGCAGCCGCACACTTTAGGCAAAATGGTCTTTTCGGAGCATGCACGCCACTGCGACTCCGACTGAGGCTGAAACGGCACACTTCAAGCAAAATGAATATCATGTTTGAAATCTCGTGCAGGAACAAAGCAACAACAGTCAAGACATAAGATTAAGATGCACATGCCTCTCTGTTTGTGACCTGTGCTGCCACTGCATTTCAGAGCATGCACGCTCCTCCCTGCATCTTCGGTTCTGATCATTAGCTCAACTGCACGCTTTCCGGAACATGCTTATGATTTCAGAACATGCACCAGCCAGCCTGCAACACTAATTCTAAGCAATAGTGCAAAGCACATCCCTTCATATTTGAAGTCATGCACGGCTGCACCGTGTCTGATCAATAAGCATCTGGAATCAAGATCAATTTGAGATACGTGGTGGTTGTGAAAATCAGTGCAATTGCACAGTTTAAGCGACACGCATAAAATTTCACCAGCCAGCCTGCAGCTCTAATTCTGAGCAATAGTGCAAATGCGGATGCAAATCCTTAAGCATGGTGCATGCTATGTTTAAAGCCATGCACGACTGCACCGATTCTTATCGATAAGGCAACTGCAATCAAGACAAAATTATGATGCATATTCGAGAGCATGCATTTCTGTTTGTGACCCCTGTTGCAACTGCATTTCAGAGCATGCACGCTCCTCCCTGCATCTTCTGATCATTAGCGCAACTGCACAGTTTAAGCAGCATGCTTATGATTTCAGAACATGCACGAAGCCAGCCTGCAACACTAATTCTAAGCAATAGTGCAAACGCACATCCGTAAGCGTGCTGCATTTGATGTTTGAAGTCCTGCGCGACTGCACGGATCCTGATCGATAAGCAGGCACAGTCAGATTAAGATACATATTCAAGGGCATGCATTTCGTGTTGCATCTGCATTTCAGAGCATGCACGCTCCAGCCTCTACTCAACGCTGCAACTGCACACTGTAACGACGGGGCATGTCCTCTCAGAGCATGCACAAGCCAGCCTGCAGCTCGGGTTCAGAGCGACAGTGCAAGTCAGGCAGGATGCATTAAGCAGAATGCATATCCTATTTCAGAGCTCTGGTTCTGAGCGGTGCTGCACTGGGAAACATTAACCAACACGCATATCCATTTCAGGGCCGCTGTGTTCTGATCAATACCGTGACTGCAAACGTTTAGCAGGATTTCAGAGCATGCATGAGCCCGCAGTGCTGATTCTCCCCGGACATCAAAGACCATGCAGGCGGGACGCATTCACATTAATGCACATCATATTTCAGAACGTGCACGCGCCAGCAACACCGATTCTGCTCAATGCTGCAAAACTTTAAACAAGATGCATGTTCCCCTCGGGGTGCGCGCGAGCCAGGTTGCAATTGTTATTCTGATGAATGCTGCGATGGCAAAGCGAGACGCCTTGCTCTGGAGCGCGCACGTGCGTGCAACTCTGAGTGTGTGAGCGTAAACTCGCATATTTGTATGACGGCGCACGCACCCACGGTGGCGACGGAGTCCAGGATGCCCGGGGAGAAGTCTGTGCAGCCGGGCTGGGGCTGCATGCATGGCGCGCCGGCCGGCGAGCGTGCGCCCCTCCTCGTGCTGCCTCCGTCCCGGGACGCTTCTCCTCCTCCTCCTCCTCCTCCTCCACTCCCTCCTCCTGCTGCCGCTCCTGCTCCTGCTCCTGCCGCTGCCGTGCCTCGCGCAGGCGACGTTTTGGCTGCCGTCATCCTCTAATTCCGCTCTCCTCGCGTGCACTGCACCTCATTTTAGGTCCTCAGCGCCTGGCATTCTTTGCGCACGAGCTCCCGGAAGAAAAAAAAAAGGAAAAAAGAAAGAAACGAATCCGCTGGACAAAGGGGGAAAGGGGAGGGGGAGGAGGAGGAGGAGGAGGAGGAGTAGGAGGTGTTCAGCAGCCCATCAGGACAGCGATGCATGCGTGGCTTAGGCACTGCGGACACAGCACCTCTAACGGCATGGCTCGTGCTCAGTGATAGGCGTCGTCTGCGCGCACCTCTCGCTGGACCGGTCTGGATTCTGGACCTCTGGGACAGGAGCACGGGAGGAGTCTGTAACACCGCACGGGAGGAGTCAGAGGCATCGAGCAGGATGCGGCCGAGTCTTTTGTGTTGCAGGAGAGGAGTCTACTTCATTGAGCTTGAGTCTGCTGCGCTGCACCTTCTCAGGACTGGACTGTGGCACTGCATGAGTTGCGTTTCACTAGAGGAGTCGCTTTGTGCACAAGTTCATTTCATTGAAAGAGACTCTGTTGCACTGCACAGGACACGTCTATGGCATCGCATTGACAGGATGAGACTATTGAGTCTGTTGCATTGCATTTTTGCCAGTTGCATTGCGCATACATTTACTGCACTGAGTGGAGTCTGTCGCACCGCACAAGCGGAGTCTGTTGCATTGCATTGCACATGAATTTATTGCACCGTTACATTCCACAGGACAAGACTGTGGCACTGCATGAGTGGAGTCGATTGCATTGCATGGCACTCGCTTTGTGCATGAGTTT
This sequence comes from Pygocentrus nattereri, assembly GCF_015220715.1. NCBI lineage: Eukaryota > Metazoa > Chordata > Actinopteri > Characiformes > Serrasalmidae > Pygocentrus > Pygocentrus nattereri. Next base: position 47,148,381 of record NC_051216.1, read on the forward strand.
ATTTCATTCCAAAAGATTCTGTTGCAAGTCAATGGCGTTGCATACGCGGAGTCCGGTGAATTTTACTAGGGGAGTCTACTGCACTGCACAGGACGACGTTCATTTATTGACCCTAAGTCTATTGACCATAAGTCTCGAGAGGAGTCTTTTGCGTTGCATTTTGTTTTGTTGCAATGCACACGTTTACTGCATTGTACAGGAGTCTGCGACATTGCAAAGGGTGAAACGGTTTCATTGAGAAGGACTGCACTAGAAAGACAAGGCACAAGTGGAGTCTGTTGCATTTTACAAAAGTCTGTTGCACTGTACAGGATGAGACTACTGCATCCAGCATGTTGCATGGAATAGGAGTCAGCTGCATTGCGTATTATTGCACTGTACATGAGTCTGTTACATCGCACAAGGCAACACTATCACATTGAATAGGACCACATAAGGGGAGGTCTATTGCATTATACAAGAAAAGTCTAATGCATTGCAGAAGATGAGAGTATTTAGATGAACAAGAGTTTACTGCACTTGATTGGAGTCTGTATTATTATATAGGAGGAGTGTATCGCATTGCATAAGAGTTTTCATGCATTGCATAAGAGTCTATTGACTCACATGGGCTGCTACATTACAGCCTCCTGCATTTCACAGAAAAACTTTATTTCATGGAAGGAGTCTATTGGATTAAATTGGCTTGTGCTGCCTTGCACAGAGGAAGGCAACTTGGCTAGACGGCACAGGCTCTCATGCATTAACTGGTGTCTCATTCACCTGCAACGGCAGGAAGGAGCCTTTCTAACTGCTTGACTGAGGCAACCAAGCCGACACAATACTATTTAATTCATTCCTTGAGTGATGTAATTGGCCTGTTTTGCGCTTTAAAAGCCATTGGAGGGCATGTTTCACTTCCTTTTTAACAAAACTTAGGGCAGACTACAATAACGTCACAGCACAGGCCCGTAAGGGACGCCTATTGTGAGCCGGGCCGGCTTGGTCCAGCCTCAGGACCGCGGAGCATGCATGGTTTGCTATAGACTTTTAGTCTGCTGAAGCATTACTAATGGCCCATGCCGAGAGAGCCCCCTCATCTTTTATTCTCGGAAAAACCGCTGCGCCTGACTTCCGGAAGTCTAGCGTCAGCTAAATATTTCAAATCGCTATTTAACCCTGCATGTGCCGGAGTTTATCTATAGCAGTTACTGAAATTCCTGAATGATGCATGAGCTTCGCATCCTCATTTACTGCTCATAAATAAACCAGTATTTGGAATCGTTTTCTGTTTGGGTTTTTGGAACGGAATATTCCGGCTTTTTTTTTTTAATGCAGCGTATGGAAGTTTGTATTGCTATGATAAATCTGGACAGGCTGTTGATTCTAATTCCTTTGTAAGCTGCAGCTTTTAATGGGCAGTTAGGAAGGTCACTGTGGCGGGCTCAGCAGATATTTGATTTACCGCCTGCTGCCTTTTGTCCAAGCTCTGATCTAACATCCACTCCAGCCTTGTAAGATATAATTATGGGCGATTAATATTTAAAATGGTCACGTCAATAAGCAGGCTGCCCTGAAGCGAAAATCAAATTTATCTCATTTTCTCCTTACCTCATGTTACCACTCAGCTGGGGCACTGTGTGGATACTGCTGGTAGACTATATGGCCAAAGGTTTTCACTCCCCCATCCAGATCACTGAGTTCAGGTGTTCCAGTCTCTTCCATGGCCACAGGTGTATAAAGCCGAGCCCCTCGGCCTGCAGACTGCTTCTACAGACATTAGTGAAAGAATGGGTCGCTCTCAGGAGCTCAGTGAATTCCAGCGTGGTGCCGTGATCGGACGCCACCTGTGCAGCAAGTCCAGTCGTGAAATTTCCTCACTACTAAATATTCCACAGTCCACTGTCAGTGGGATTATAACAAAGTGGAAGCGATTGGGAACGACAGCAAGAGCGGTCAGCGGATGCTGAGGGGCATAGTGCGCAGAGGTCACCAACTTTCTGCAGAGTCAATCACTACAGACCTCCAAACTTCATGTGGCCTTCAGATCAGCTCAAGAACAGCGTAGAGAGCTTCATGGAATGGGTTTCCATGGCTGAGCAGCTGCATCCAAGCCTTACATCACCAAGTGCAATGCAAAGCGTCAAATGCGGCGATTGTCCAATCAGAAATTGTTTGTCTCTGTGAAATCTTAGTACATAAACCTTGCAAACAAGCCAATGGGAGTGCTAAGCGAGCTCTTCCATAGGTTAGGACTTCAGGAACTGAAGAGAAGCCCTAAAAGTGTCAAATCAATGAGGAGTTCAACTGAAGCTGAATTTCCTTTTATTTGGAATAATCCAAGGAAACAGCTGCTGAGAATTCCTGCTTGAGGAGTCTTATACGACCACCAGTAAGAGAGAAGCCGTGCTCTGCTTCAGAATGAGATTTGTTTTAATCAGGTCACAAGCAGATTTCTGCAGTTATCTGATTATTCAAACGGTCACGTAAACAGCCCACTCTGATTTCTTGGACTGGAGTAAGGACTAGAAATCTGATCAAGAGGCTGGATTTTAGCTTAGTAATCAAATTCCTCCGCGCTGTAAACTTACTTTGATTTCTTTCAGAAAACAGGCCATGTCACCAGGAACAAGCGAGCAGCGTCGCCACAAAACCCAGCAAAACGAATACATCCGCGACGAAATTAAGGATTTAAATATTCTTCACCTTCTAGATGATATATGGTCATATTTTCAGGTAAAGGGGCGTGATCTTTAAAAAAAGAGCTGCGGCATGAAGTCAGGTGTGGCAGATCGATGCCAGGTATCTCTACTGAAAGAGTCGTTGCGAAGCTGCCTCATTCGTGGCGGAGGGATACATGCAGGGTGCTCTACGGCAAAATAGTCCCCAAAGGAAATCGATATAAATCCATTGTTTATCACATCTTACACTTCTCATAAAATATTCAGAATATGAAACGGGTATTAAATAATTCCATGGTGATTGTTATGTTTGCTGCAGGCCTTGTAACTGGACCTTCAGTGCTTTCATACTGGACAGCACTCACTGCCCACTGCCTTCAGAATGGCCAGCAGTGAGATGATTTGCCATTGAAGAAGCATTTTTACCACATCATATTAGAAACACCTATCTTATAAGTCCACCCTATAGACGTACAGTTGCAGATTATAGGACTAGTATATGGCTAACCTACCAGATGAGCTGGTGCTCTTCAATAGAAAGCAGAAGCGCATATGAGCAGTCAGAGAATCAGAGAAATCCAATTAACTCAATTCATTTCCCCTCTAAACCAACCTTTTCCTATATTTTCCTTTAATTAGAGCAAGGCAGGATTTATTTATATAGTGCTTTGTACTAAGGGCATTCTCACAGTGCAGCTTTCCAGAGAATCCAAGTGCAAGCCCCCCCGATAAGCAAAGCAAGGGTGAGTGGCAAAGAA